>NC_133901.1:63377696-63575196 GCF_964199755.1 Larus michahellis
CCAGGAGTCCAGCCTGGGTGCCCCCTCCGTGTTTGTAGCCTTGGCTTTACCACAAGAAAAGATATTAGGTTGCAGTGGTGATTTATCCGATGAAGGATGTGGCCTCTACAAGCCAATGTCAGGTTTCTCACTAGGCCAGTGCCTATTCGCTAATGGAACGTTCAGGAACATGTGAAGCGAGAGCATTAGCTGGATGTCCGTCCTGCCAGACAGCAGTGTTAGAAAGGGGAAGTTTTATGCATTTTAAAGGGCCTTAAGCAGTGCTGAGTCATTAAAAACTGTACGGGAAAGGGGGCTGTCCCTGCTGTCTTGTGGCCAGAGAGGTCAATAGTAACGCCAAGGCTGCATTGCCAGCCTTATGGTGCATGCGTCCCGCTGGCTGCCATGTTGTGACTGCTGTCCTGGACCAAACCCAAAGAAAACCTTCTCTTGCTGCTTTGTTCAGTTGCTTTTTCTGCTCAGACCCATGACCTTGGCCGGTCAGCACCGTCCCCAGTGAACACGATCGTTGCTTCTGTGGATTTAATGAACTTTCCAGTTCTCTTCTGCACCCAGCTAAGTAACGTCGCCTCTTCCCTGAGCTGCCTGCCCTGCGTGCCTCTATTCGTTTGTACGTACTCCCTTTATTGACACTGCTTGCAGGAGTTGCAGCCAGGCATGCCTACCGACGCAGCAAAACACTACCCTGTGAGTTTACTACACAACTTATAAGTTGCTTATAAGTAAAAATAATATTTCACCTTCTCTTCTTCATAGAAACAGGTTTGCGACTTTGCTCGGTCTCATTTGATGCAGCTGTCGTCCTGTCCCCCACTAACTTTGAGCCCTTTGACCAAATTCAGCCAAATTTAATAGAAGAACAGAGCGCTCAGAAATTCCTGTAGGTTTCAGGAGGAGAGGAGAGAGGTCCCACTGGCGTCCCTACCAAGAGAAAGGCTGCAGCATGACATCTGCCCAAATTGGACACCACCTGGGAGGGAGAAATTATAAATGCCTCTCTCCCCAGGAAAAGCTCACATCCCATTTAGATACCAGAGAATCCAACCCTGAGGAAACAAGGCCTCATTAGTGTCATTGCCCGAGGAACTACTTAATTAAAGGACAACAGAGTTGAGAGCATTGTTATGTAGGCCTTTGTTCCTTACACCTGGTCATTTCCATTGATGTAAAATGTCATCTTTCTGATCTGGTAGCACTTTGCACCCACTTTAGACAAGTATTCCTGACCAGCCGAGGAGGTGCAGAGCCGGGAAGAATCAGACCTTTATTACTGAGGTAATTATAGCCTCACCTAACCATCAGGCGGAGGGTGTACACCTCTATTAGCCAGTGCTCCCACAAAGAGAACAAAGGCTGGCTGGAAAGTGGGAGCCACCCAGGGAGCATCCCTGTGTCCAGCTACACCACTCTCGGGCGGCAGACATGCTGGGGAGGTCATGACCACAAGCTCCCGCATCGCCCCGTCTCCTGCTTGTTTTCCTGGTTTTTAATCCAACTTGACTTAGCGATGCTAGTGAAGGCCATGAGATGGGGAGACTAAAACGAGGAACGGTACCATAACCGAGGAAATCAGCTCTCAGTTAAAATGCTAAAGGAGGTAGGGGGTAGCTTTCAAAGCTTGTCTCAGGAACTAGCCTAATTCTGTTTTCAAAAGCCACTGTTGAGTGCTTTTGAAAATTTTATCCTAGATGCTTGGCTCAAAGACCTTAACCAAAGATATTTTTTTTTCTCTATCCGCTATACGAAAGCTAAATATAAACCAACGTTATTGAACAAAACCCTAACAAAACCCCTGTTGCAGGTCTAGAAAAATCTTTACTCAGGAAATCGAGTTATTGGAGACCAGCATCTAAAGTGTCCTTCAGTTTTGGATGCCTCTTGTTTTGCGTACACGATGTGGCGTAGAAAAAAAACGTTATTTCTAACAGCAAATATTCGCTTGCCGTTCTTTTTATCTCCTCCTATTTGCCTTTTGTTCTCCTGCCCTCAGAAAATCAGGACCTGAGTGTCTCCGAATGGGTAGCTAAAGTTGCTTTTGAAAACGTGGATTAGTCTATTTTCTCCATACAAGTATGTGCGTATGTGTGTCTGCTGTTTGTCTGAAGAGCGCCTTAATGACTTTTCCGCTGATTGACTGTGGGACCACAGGCAGGTCATAAAGCTAGCCTGTGCCTCAGTTTACCCACTGCGACTTCATTAATGCTAACCTACCTCAGGAGGTGTTGTAATGTTTAATATATTATGTGCTCTGTAATCCTTGGATTAAATGTATTATGTAAGTGAAAAGCACCCATTTGATGTGTATGTAAATGCTGCAGTATAATAGGTAGGAGGGTCATTTGGGTGTAAGTGTAATACAAGCGCTGGCAAAAGGCAAAAGGGATTCCATTGTATTGACTTATTTTTAAAGAGCTTTTTATTTACTGAAATGCTCTGGACACCCAGAAGGAGAGACATTCCTCACTAAGCATCTCTGCTGTTTCATCTGTCTTGAAGTGCTTTGATAAATGGATTGAAACTTGTCAGCTTTTCCTGTAGTTTCTGAGGCTCCCTCTGGAAACTCTGTTGAAATGTTATTATTGCAACTTCTTAGAGCGCTACTTAATGAATCGTAACAGATATCCCTGCGAGTCCCGCAGACGCTGTGAGGACCGTGCTTCCTCTCCTTCCCGCTGCAGAAGCAAACACACGGCAGCAGAGCTCGTGTCCTCCTCCACCAAGAGCAGCCGGTCTCTTGCCAGGGAAACACTTCTCACCTTCATGGGCTTCAACCCTAGCCTTGTGTCCTGGCTGTGTGAGGCTTCAGGGACGATGAACATAGCCAGATGTCCCTTGGGTTAGAGATTAATTTTATCTTTTAAGAAGAGACCTTAAGAAGGACAATAAATTAGGTTTAAGTCTGTGATAGTTGATGTCCTCTGTCTCTAGGATGAGATATTTTGGCTTGCTTGCAGTGCCTGAGCTATCCTGAAGCTCAGACTGCTGACTTGGGTGCCCACGGACAGTCTGAACTCACACTGCACACAGGTCCCACCTCCCCTCGGAACAGCCTTTTCTCAGGCAACAGGTACGTGATGTTACCACATGGGCAGTTGAGACGGATGGAGGGGTAAGAGTAGCACCTCTCATGAAGCACAGGAATGACCCAGCAGGGCCATTACATCTGCCTGAGGAAATCTGCTGAGAGGGTGGTCAGAGGTGCCTGACAGGAACACGTTAGTGTGGAGCTGCAGTGGAGGGGGAGGATGGAAAGAAGTCGACCATCTTGGGGTCACCTTGGACTCCAGCAATGTCCTACCCTGTTGCATCCCAGAGTGGAGCAGTGGGATGCCCTGGTGACTTATTTCCTGCCTCCAGCTATTCAAAGGACTCTGGCTCCCCTGTTCTCTCTGAAGCAGGGTGTTTGCGACCAGTGAGGTGCTTGGTTGGGTTGCTTGGTTGTGCTGGGTAGGCTCAAAGATCCTTGTCCTGATGCAACGGTCACTTGAGAGTTTAAAAGTTTTTTGGTGGTTTGTTTGGTGTGTGTTGTGTTGTTTTTTTAGTCTTCTCACTGGGTTTCAGTCGTCCTTGGTTTTGTAAGGATATGAAACTGGGCTGTTGCTGCTCAGGTTGGCATGAAGTGTGAAATGGCTCGACGCACATTGCCGGCAGCATTAATAGCTGTGCCCCTCGCCCTGCCTGGGACGGCTGACGGCTGGCCATCTCCAGCTTGAAGAGTAAGAGCGTGCCTTCCACTTGCCTCCAAATATGAACTTGGCCATCCTGAGTGAGGTAGGCAGGAGGATGGCGGGGGGGGGGGGGGGGGCGGATTTTGGAGGAGCTCCTGGTCAGTGTGGTGTTGGAGCAGAACTACGCAGTGGCTGGGTATGGGTCACCTCGGGGGTGGCTCCGTTACCCTCAGCACGCTGAGGCCATGTTTGATATCCGCAGCCTTTTATTTCACTTTTTTATTAACATTTTGCATATTAAAATTTGTGTAGGCAGCCAGAAGAGAGCAGCATCTACACAATACTCAGCACAATGGAGAGGATTAGGAATCAGTGGCTCAGTTCTTTGGGACCTGGACTCGGGGGGTGGGGGTGGCAAAGTGTCCTTTCTTTACACTTTGTTTTAAAAGTACTTCTAATTTCTTTCTGTGTATCCTCACTGCAACACCATCTATGCCCAGTACTGGTTTGCGGTCTCAGCTGCTAGTTTCAAAAAATCAAATCAAACCAGGGTTACCTTGGTCTTTTTGCTGAGCTGTTCACATTTGCTTTTAAAGTTTCTTCTCTCTTCTCAACCAGCCCAAACGTATTAGTGTGCATACCTAGGTACAGGGATGCCAACATAGGAAATTATTTTCAAAATAACGACTAGTGGTTTGGGATTTTTCTGGCATTTCAGCTGCCCTCGCATGAAATTCCTCCAATATTTTCATTCACAGTAGGAACGCTCTGGAAATCAAACCCCCTAAAAGTTGCCTCTGTTTTATTCCTCCCAAAGTGAAATTGTCCACTTGTCCCTCGTGAGATCCTGGAGGAAACTGTCTGTGCACACACTTTGACACATCTTTGGTGCATTCCACACGAGCCGGTGAAATTACACCAGAAATATGAATTTAGCCCACACAGGGTGTGCGCGCTGCGCTGTCTGCACAGGGCACGCACACACACACGCACACACACACACGTGCCCCAGCGAACGCTCCCATTTCAATTTCAGAATAAGCCATTCAGGACATTGCTGTGTGATTCACTTCATGACTGTGCGCTGTATGCATTCCTCGAAAACGAATGGCTATTCTGTGAATGTTGCCGCTTTGCAAAAATATTTGACGTGGGTTCAGTTGGTTTTAATATTGGGGTTTTTGAAATCTCCGTAATTGTCATGATTACCGTGTGTAATAGAAATTAGAAAGAAGCCTGGGTTTTGGCTTTGAAGCTACCTACTTCTAAGAGTCCATTTTTTTTAAGTTTTCTTTTTAAGGTGCTTCTTCGTGCCCCAGCTAAACTTTCCCCAGATTACGTGTTAGCTATGATAGCTGTTCTATAGTTAGATTTTAATCAGCCTCAGTACACAGTAATGTTAAACACTGAAAGAGCTACTAATTAATCGCCTTTCTGTATGTAACAGAGAGATAAATATCCATCCCGGAGGAATTGTAATTTCATGGTTTCTAATGATGGTTAGATTACATTATCTGGATCACTTAGGCTGTGGGTGTCATAAAAAATGCTCAAAGTCATTTATATTCAGTTTAATTTTTTTTTTTAACTTTGTAAGCCTGAGAAAATAATGCGGTGTTAGCAAGTCTGTTTCATATTTTAGTTAAATATACCTTTGTTGCACTGACTGAATGGATTGAGATGACAGTGACAAACTCAGTTCTTTTCTATTTAACGTGCACCCTCTGCAATCAAATTAACAATGTACAAATCTTCCTCGGGCTTCTGCAGAAGAGTCTGTTGAGTTCCTCGCTGTGGTTGTGCTTTGGGGAAAGGTTTCCTTTTTGGATGTCCTTTTGCACTGGGTGTTTTCTGCTAATTCTTGTATGTTCTGTGAAGTCTCAGTCGCCTGTCTTGAACCAAGAATTAACTGGACTTTTGGGTTGCATCAGGCTGTGGCTCAAATAAAATAATACAACCCGGCAGCGGTGTGAACCTCTCATTTTCCCCTCCCCACTTCTAACTGATTGGAGTCCACGCGCGACTTGTGCGCCTGCACGTCCCCGTCCACAACACACTTAAATTTGGTAGCTGCAAGAATACCAAAAAGGAAAAAAAAACCAAAAAAACACTACTCTATGTATATATTGTAATAGCTAATAGTTGCATATTTTGAAGTTATACTCATTCATATTTAAAAGGCTGAGGCTTCTTTGAACTGCTGTGTTGGAGGGGGAAGTTAATTGTTTCTGAATGAGGATGATACTCCCTTTCCATATCAATTATGTGTGCTGCTCCGAATTATCAATAACGCTCATTTCCAATCTCCGTCGTTCGCAGTTCCGCAGCAGGTGAATGCGCTTCCAGAAAGTTGCCGGGGCTCTGGGGCTGCAGCCCCTTTCTGCATCCGCCGGGAGCCGGAGGTGGGAGGGAACCCCGCAGGAGCAAGGTGAGATAAAGAAATGCGATATATTTCCAAGAGAGAGTTTGTCATCAGTTAGCTAAAATTGCTTCTGAAGTTTCGCTGGCAACTGTTCTACATGTCTGACTTAGTGACGAAGGAACTATACTATCTTAATAGAGAACTCCAGAACTTCAGAAGGGTTTCTCCTTGTTTGAATGCACAGCACAATGAATTTGTACCCACAGAGCATTCACCACTTACATTTCAAAACCTACAGCACACTAAACGTGAAACTTTTGTTCAAATTTCAAGGATTTTGATAGCCCAAGTGAATAGACACTGCCTATTGATTTTTCCCTTACAATGACTCTTGGATAACCTATTTTCTCATTTATTTTTAACGACAGCTCATGAGATTTTACAGCAATTCTGCCCAACCTCCTAATATCAAAATCCCTCCTTGACCCTGAAAATTGTAATTCTGCTATAGATCACAGCTGCTGAATATTACCTTTTACTAAGCTGGTTAAATAAAATATGTCCAAATCACTAGATCCCACAGGCCATGACTGCAATTCTAATTACACAGGGTCTGTATTTCTGCTCTACTGTACAGAAAAGCACAGCTCTCTCAGAGTCCACACCAAAGTGTGGGAATCCAGAATATTGGTTCTAGTTTTGAATTTAAAAAAAAAAAAAAAGTTACACTGCTCTTCAATGATTTTCCTGTAAAACTTTTACAAGGGAACCAAGCCCTTTTGATGTGTTCCGTACAATAAAATGCTGTGTAAGTCTGGAGGACAGAAGCATGTGGCGAGAATTTTCTTATGATTGGGGGATGGGTGTATTTGATGTGTACCCATTTCAAAATCAAAAAAAAAAAAAAAAAAGAAAAAAAAGTCTCACACTACTCTTAGGCTGCATATTCTGCACAATGGCTTGGGAAACCAATGTAAGGAAACTAATTCTGGCCATTAAACATATCCTTTCCCCTCCCACTGCTTATTCAAAGAGTGATCACATGCTCCCTGCTGCAAGTTACACCATTATAGAATTTAGATATGGAAGAAACCTATTAGATTAGCCGTTCCACCTACTGATGTGGGATTGTTCCCTGGAGAACCTTATTCATTAGTGGATCACAGCCTAACCTCGTGGGCACACTGTGCCAAGACCATCTTGGGTTTGTTCTGCTTTTTCCCCCCATCCTTTCCCTCCGGTGCTCGGAGAGCGGCTGAGGGGGTGGTTAGGTGAGGAGCACGGTGGAGGAGATGGTCGGGGTGGCGGTTTGGATGCTTGTGCGGGTGATTAGTTTGTGTACTTTTTTAATTAGTATCCAAGTACGGAGGACTAGATGGGGATGGGGGGTGGTCTTATTCAACGTAATTCACTGTAAGATCTTCTGGAGCCCAGTGGTCTTCTGCAGCAAATCACCTTCATAGCTTGCCCCGATTCTGCAGTGTCCTCAGATCTTGTCTCCATTTTGCTTTCTGCTTTCAGTCTTTTGTGAGCAGATGGAGTCAAACTTTTAATTGCTTGCCTGCCAGGGAAGGCAGCTTGGCATTTTGCCGCTTTTCCAGGACAGAAAGTTTTTATTTCAATTATTCTATGGTCCAATCCTATAAAACTCTGAGCTTTGCAGGGCAGCTGTGGGTGCCTGGCATGCCTCATGGTTGTGCCTGGTACTGGGGCACTTTGGGCTGGGTTTCCTACTCCAGACTTTTCCTCTCAGAGCTTCACTTGCACCTTCTGTCCTGGTAACTTCTCTTGGCGATTCCCCTTGTGGAGAATCCCTGGGAGGACTCAGCGCCAGCCCGTTCTCTGGGGTCAGCCACTCATGGTGTAATAGTCTGAGTCAAACCCGCTATTGAAGCACTTTAAGTCTGTCACTTTAGGCAAGATTATTTGTTTCTACCATGTGGGAGCTGCCAGTTGTCCCCTGTTCTGGCCCCTGTGTGTATGAGCCCTGCACCACGCTGCGTCTGCACCTTTCCTCCACGGGCCACCCACGCATGGACTACCCCCTCCAGGCCTTTGCAAGGTCCCCAGAGGTGAAACCAAGGTCCAGAGAGATCTGTCTGCAAGCAGACATCTGCTGACCCCAACAGGGACCACCATGAGTCCTGCAGAGCCCAGACCAGGTACGGGGAGCCATCACCACACGGGAGAGCCTGCATCCTTTGGAGATGCGCTCCCCCTTCCTCCGAGGACCGGGTCCTCAGAGCTTCCCTTCAGTTGGTAGAGACTGGGAAAAGTGTGAGAAAGGGAGGGGAGCAGCAGCCTGCAGTTTCAAAGTTCTGGTTTCCGCCCTCAGAATATAATAAATGGCTGCTGAGGTACTTGACATGGAGCTAAAGTCTGTAGGGTGAATTTTCAGCGCAACGCACAGGAAATTATATGCACAATTACTGTTGTTAACAGAGCCTGGGCATGTAACTCCCTGCACAGCAGGCTGGAAATCTTCCCCATGCATGTTTAATGGGGTTTGGGTTGCTACATTCCTAGGGCTGTGTCCCTTTTCTAATGCCTGGTGTCCTGGATGAAACAAAGGAAGTACTGAATGTAAAAGAGATTTTATTTTGCTATTAAAATAATATTCTCTTGATCTGCACTCTCCCTCTAATGCCAAAGAACTTCTTGCCTCACTCAGTGATCCCTTAACCTTTCTGTTCTGTGAGAAAAAAAAAAAATAGAGAGAAGAAAATCACAGCTTTATTTATTTATTTTTTCTTCTTCTAAATGTGTTCCACATAACCTGCTCATCGATGTTCATACAAATGAGTATATACGTGTTCGTACAGGCAGCACAGTTATTCTAGTGATGGATGTTGTTGAAATAAGTGTAGGTCGTAACACAGAAAATACTCATCTAAATCTTAATGCAAAAATGCTTCTGAGTAAATAATATATTTGCACATCTTCATAGGAAAATGAATTGTATGTGCCATTTCACTAATCAGGCTTGTATTTAAAATGTCTCCCTGCTCAGGAGGTTATTAATGTGGTATTTAAACTTCAGTACATTGTACACTGGGAAGGGTCTGTAAATTTGGGATTGTCTTTTGCTTCCATGCTGTTTATTTAGTTTTATGTACCATAATTGTTTTCCTTTCCCCCAAAGAAGGTTATCATCTCCTGCACCTAGATCAATTAAAATGGACTTTAATTACCTTCAATAAAAATTAAATTACTCCCCTAAACTAACAGTTTTGCAGCTAAAAGAAGCTTATGTTTACAGCCGTGCTGTCTTATTGGTAGAAATTTTCTTCGACCCACATTATGCTCGACTTTCTGCAAGGCAGAAAGCAAGGTGCTGTAAACTGAGACTAGAAACACCAAAGTAAAAACACACACACATCAAATTATATATATATATATAAAAAAAAAATACATCAAATACATATACAAGTTTCTAAAAGGTTTCAATCATTCTAAAATTGCACATGATTGCTCTTCGGCTCCCTAAAACGCTTTCATCTAAGAGCAGAAAAAAGTGTAGCTTTCTCAAGTTTTAAAAGCATTGTTGGGGCATGCCTAATAGATTTGTCTAACTCGGTGTGCCTTGATATATGCAGCAGGGTTGATTGTGTTCTCCTCAGCATAGAGCTTGAAACTGTAAATAATTTTTTGAAGTAAATAGTCACTTGATAATTGCTTAATGAAGTATCACACACCAGCAGTTTTGAATACAAAAAAAAAAAAAAAAAAACCAAGTTCAAACCTACCGTGTGGTGTCTCCTTTTACTGGAAATGGGCTTTTACTTTTAAACTTCTGTTATATTTGGAGAGAAGTAATCCCACGGAAAATGATACCAGTACTAATAGGGAACATACTATCTTTCATGTGGGTATTTTTTTCATGTTTAAGGTTTCTTTGTTATTATCTCAGTAGCAAGACTCTCCACACAGTCTTAGGCAGAAAATCAAAATATGCCTTAAAGCAATAATCTTTTAATAAGTATCAAATGTCTTTCAATGAGATAAAAGAATTCTGTAGCATGCTTATACACACACACACACACACACGCACTTACTTCACCATTAATCTTATTTTATACCTTTTCAACACTATTTTAGGGAGTCTTTTTTTTCTTAACCAAGACTAAACCCCCCTCACAAATTTTAGATAGTTGAATTTCTAAATGCTACTAAAAATTTTGGTAAAATTGGTCTCTCCACTTGTTGTCACTCCTTGTTCAGAGGACTTTGGGAGATGGGAGCATCTCCTGTGGCCTCAGACATTTCCATCAGCCAAAACAGGGGTGTTGCTCAAAACTTCTTTAAGACACCAACCTTCTTTAGGACACCAGCTTGGAGAATTAAGTCTTTTTGCATTGATTTTTTCAGGAGTGGAGGATGGAGTGTATTCACACAGCCAGATTTTGGGTGGGTAAAGCTGGGATCCTTCAGACGAGGTGCAAGGAGCCTGTATAACTCTGCTAATGGACACAAAGGGACACTGGGCTTCACCATCCAGGCCCAGACTTGTCCCACCCAACTTTAGGTTCTTACCCAGGGAGACTAAGTTAGTGGGTTAGTGATCTGAGGTGCCTTCTATAGGCAGCAAAGATACACAGGGAAGATCCCTAAGGTTAGACTGGGGAAGCATGCTGCCAGTCTCTTGCTAAGGAGGAAGGAATGAACGCAGCGGGCATGGTTACTCTGCAGGTGAAAGCGGGGGAAGTCTGGACTGCCACTGATGAGGGGAACAGGTTCAGCCTTCTCCTTCGTGAATCATAGAATGGTTTAGGTTGGAAGGGACCTTAAATATCATCTAGTTCCGAACCCCCTGCCATGGGCAGGGACACCTCCCACTTGACCAAGTTGCTCAGAGCCCCATCCAACCTGACCTTGAGCACTTCCAGGGATGGGGCATCCACAGCTTCTCTGGGCAACCTGTGCCAGTGTCTCACCACCCTCAGAGTGAAAAATTTCTTCCTAGTATCTAATCTAAATCTACCCTCTTCCAGTTTGAAGCCATTACCCCTCATCCTATCACCACATGCCCTTGTAAAAAGTCCCTCCCCAGCTTTCTTGTAGGCCCCCTTCAGATACTGGAAGGCTGCTATAAGGTCTCGCTGGAGCCTTCGCTTCTCCAGACTGAACAACCCCAACTCTCTCAGCCTGTCCTCATAGGAGAGGTGCTCCAGCCCTCTGATCATCTTTGTGGCCTCCTCTGGACCCGCTCCAACAGGTCCATGTCCTTCTTGTGCTGAGGACTCCAAAGCTGAAGTCAGGGGAAAGAATACTGCATGCTCTTAACTCTCATACGGCCTTAGACTCCAACCTGTTTGTTGAGACGAGAACAATATCTGTGTCCGACATCAAAATGCGAGGCATACTTCCCAGCCCTGCTGCTTACCTGTGACTGTGACATGCAAGGTGCAGTGCTCACTTGGTGCTGTTGGAGTGGACATGCTTTGTGCTCAGAGTCTCTCCTCGTGGTGAGAAGCTGGAGCATTTCCACCCCACAGAAAATAAGCACGAAGGGGAGGAGGTGCTGCACTGCAGAGCGCAGAGCTGCTCCATTCTCCAGTGACTTAAATGGGGCCTTGAGGGCGTGAAGTGGGAAGAGGTTGGGTTTTTTGGAAAATGATGCCTCTTGCAACTTGGCTTCGGTGACAACAAGCTGCAAGTTGCCTACATGCCACAGGTTAGGTTGTCAAAGTTGTTGTCTTTCCTAATGCTCTTTGTGACAAATACTCCTAATTGCTTCTCACTTTCATAGTTTTCCGTGCCTCCTGGCTAAGACATCCGTCTGTAGCCTTTATGGTTTGTCCTTTCAAAGCTTGGCCTCAGTTGTGTCTGTCTGTGTTTTCTGTTTCTTACCAGCTCGAGCATCCCCTCCCCGTCTCGCCATCCCTCCGAGCCTGCGGAGCGACGCGCGGGTGCCTGCCAGCTGCTTCGGAGACCGAGCTCTCCGTGCCTTTCCCGGCAGCTGAGCGGCACGTTGCCCCGTGTTTGCTACACCTGGTGCATAAAGATGCACGACTTTCCTCTCTTGGAACAACCCAAAGCATGCGTGGCACACTGAATCCAAAAATAGGAATGCCATCACTGGCTACTTAGAGGAAAACGCAGTGAAAGGAAAAAGAAAACAAAACGAAATGTGGTTTGTCTCTTTTATGGAGATGGGTCCAAATTCCTTACCTACTGAGCCAGACCTCCCTTAGCATCTATGGTGGTGCTAATTTGAGTTGCGAACTCATGATTACTTTTTTAAGAAATCTACATATTAGTGTTGCAAGAAGGAGACTTTGAAAGCCTTTTAAGTATCTTTCTCATTAATTTACTTAATCCTCTGATCTTGCCTTCTTTTAAGTTGTTTATTTTTAAAAGAAAGACAAAAGGGAGCTGGAAAGCTTTGTTACTAAAAGAAAGGTTTTTAAAACTGTATGTGATACAAAGTAATTAAGAGAATATAAATATAGGTGTAAGTAGTACACAAACACACGGAGTCTGTGTGCTGGGAGAGCTTCCTCCCCTGGCTTTAAAGGGAAGCAGCGGACGGGGTGGCAGAGCGCAGGCAGCAGACCTGCACCTCAGGCACTGGCCATAGTAACCCTCTCCTTTCTACACATTCATTGTCTTTCTTCAAGGTTTTTAAATGCTAAAAGGCACAAAAAAAAAAAAAAAAGGTTTTTGTAGTGGAGAAGGTGGAACCAATTTCTGTAGCTGATGAAAGCTTCAAAATTTTCACATCATTTTTTGTTCTGAGGTGTTTCATGAAAATTTTCAAAAGTGACCTGAGATTTCAGTCTTCTCCGCTTGAGAGTGCTCAGTTGTTTGGGATGTGTAAACTTTCTTTTTCAGAAAGTAAGTTGCTTGTCCATCTCTGGAAATCAGGTTCCCTCCAAGGTGCTCAGCACCCAAAAGAAAACCCCACCAGAGGCATCCAAAACCATTCTTTACTTTTAAAGGTTTTTACTCAGATAACCGGGACAGGGCAGGCCTGAATTTGGGATGAAAGAAAACTTAGATGAGCAGGGAAGTTATTCCCCAAGGACTATATCCTCAGTGATACTGTGAGCCAGCAACCCCCGTAGCTTTCAGCATCTCTCATGATCAGACTGGATGTCTTTTGCCCGAGGCTGAAAAATCTCATCCTCTCTAAAACCAAAGAGATGTTGGCTGTGAGTTATGATTAGTAATAGAGTCCATTTGTGGGGAGGTGGGGGGAAGGGGAGAAGATGGACCCAGAATCATAAGATTTTATGTGCTCGGCTGATTTCCAGACAGCCACGGAGGACTGCCCTGGTCTGGGTAGTTCACCGCTTAAGCATAGAAACTAAGAGAGAGCACAGGGAACAGCAAAGGGAGAGCAGACAAGCAAATCATAGGTAAGTAGTCTGCATTCTTTATAAGTGGCATAACTGAAATGTACCTGGTTGAAGGATAAACCCAGGGAGTTACACCATCTAAAAGGCCACCTGGAAGAAAGATCAACATCGCCGGGGTGAAGTGCTGTCAGGAAGACAAACCCCAACGAGCGTATTGGCAAAACAGAGTGGGAGGACGTCCAAGTGCCTGCTCGGAGCATCAGCACCCAACTCCTCTCACCGGCGGAGTAGGAGGACGGCAGCACGGCACTGCTGACAAGGGTGTCAGATGCTCATCCACAGTCAGCTCTCACCGGCCTGTCTGGATGAACTGCTGAGCGAAAACATTCCAAATTTGGAGGCCCACAAAAGGGGGTAAGTTGTGTTTGGCCGGGCTCTAATTGCATCCTTGCATTACTCTGCAATTAACTGCTGCCACAGTCTGCTCCAGAGGAGGGAGCGTGCCAGCTCCGTTCCCGGGCAGCCCCGGAGGCTGGAGGAGCTCATGGCTCTCGCTCCGGGGGGTGACCTGCTCGGATGGCTCCGCGGCTCTACTGCCAGCCCTGCTGGCAGTGCCGGTCTTCCCAGGGTGATGTGCGTTCCTCCTGTGGCATGGTTCTCTTTGCAGGCATTAAAAGTTTGAGAAATCACATAGAAAATGTAGGGCAAGGAGAACACATCGATTTTCACTGATTTCATGTATCTTAGGAAAGACATGACTAGAGGAAAATGCGAGCGCAGTTTTCCATAGCATTTACTGTGGCTGCTTTCAATGCATGCCTCAAAAGGAGGCAGTGTCTCGCAGAAAATACGTAATTCTGTCAAGGTACAGAGGGGAAAAGAAGAATAATTTTGCTCTTGCTTTACAGATCACTATAGTTCTGATGTCAAGAATAGCATGGTAAAGTAGCACAAGTTCCGGAATGAAAGGAAAAGCAGTGTTTAACCCCCCGATTGGGATGTGCTCCTCATTTCTAAAGTGTGTCTCACTAAATCCTTGCCTGTAGGGGAGAGACGGGAAGGGAGAGAACAGATTTATAACTCCCAGTGTCCGGGATTGCTGGTGTTGGCCTCAGCTTCATCAGCTGGAATCATGGGGGCCTGGGGTACGAAGAATGGGTGCAGAAGAAGGAGGCAGAAAGGAGGTTCTCCGTAGGCCCCAGCGTTGAGTAACAAGTCAATCCTTTGCAAACTTGCCTTGTTTAACCCTAAAAGGGGCACAGCCCAGAGCAGCACAGGGTGCCGGTGCAGCCAGGGCAGCAAAGGGTGCTGCTGGCCAAGCTTTCCTGGGGTCCCAGGTGTGGGCTGGCTCCTGGATTCCTGCAGGAGATTCCTTTTATTTCTGGCCATCCTCCCAGTCTCCCGGGGAGCAGCTGCAGCACGCGACAGTTTTTCCAAAGCATGTGAGTGGCAGACAGCCCTTGGCCAGCCCGGAGGAGCAGGCAGCCTCCACCGGAGCACTTCTGGGTAAAAACTAAGAGAGTAAGCCTGGTTTGGATGTCTGCATTTCATCTGGAAACGCCACCAAGGGCAAGAGGAGCTCAAGGTCCCTGCACCTTGGAGCTCCTCCATCTTGGGCACCTGGCAGCTGGTGGCAGTTTGTGCTGCAGGCGAGTGCGCATAGAATCATAGAACCATTTAGGTTGGAAAAGACCTTTAAGATCATCGAGTCCAACCACGAAGAATGTGTGTGGCTTGACTCCAGTTGTTCATTGCCTTCTCTGCCTAGCAGAGCCCACTTTGGGTTTATGGGCAATGAGGAGGTAACAGGGGGAGGAGAAGCAGATGGGTGAGGGGCATGTCTGGTTCCAGGAGGTGTTTTGCATCTTAGTGTTTTTTTAATTTTTTTTTTTTTTTTACAAATATAGGCACTTGCATAAACATAATGCCATGCTGAAAAGAACAACTGTGTATATGTCATCTTGGTGTATGTGACTGGACACACAAAAAAGCAAGGTTCCCTGGCTGCATCGGGTGGTAACAGCTGGCATGCAATCTCCTCATGTGAACCTAAAAATGCTCATAGGTCAGGGCTCTGAAAGAAAAGAACTTTTTTCCCAGTCTGGCCTTTTTGTCAAGAAGTAGAAGAAAACATTTTCTTTATTCTGGTGGTTAAATTACTGCACATAAAAAGTTACCACAGTGAAGCATCTTCCTCATTGTTACAGCCCAAGGCACCGAGAAGAACCAGTTCAGCCCTTTGGGAAGATGCTGGTGGCAGCGGGTTTTTAGCAGGAATTTCTGTTGCCTGGAATGAGTAAACTGAGTCCTGCTGGTTGAGCAGCTCAACCAGTCTTCACCCGCAACCTGCCTGAGAACTGAGGCGTCTTGGTACAGCTTGGCGAAGTTAACACAGGTTCAAAATGACGAGGAAAAGTGTGTCTGACCTATTTTAACTTTTTTCTGTTATTTTTCCTGCTGCGTTTTCTCCCAGTCCCATAAACAAGCCAGGCACAAGTTTAGATGTGATCCATTCACACATCCATCTTATAATATCCAAGTTCCTTCCACATATGATGAATAGCCAGGGCTGGCCTGCTGTTCTGCCTCATCGCCCCTTTTGGAGCACAACCTTTGCAAGGGATTTGAGGTGGGGTGGAATCTGGTTTGTCAGGGAAGTGATTATCTTAGGTTTTGCTTTATGGAAAAGAAAGGAGAATGAGATGGGACTGGATGTTATGACCCTCCTCCCCACCCCACCCGCTGCTGGTGGGCTTTGCGCCTCCTTACAAACTGCCTGTGACTCAGCCCCAGCAAACTCCAGAAGCTGGAGTCCTTCGATGGATGCGATCCTTCTCCTTTTGTACCTTCTCCAGAAGACACACACACATCCCAGCCGGTGATTGTGCGTCCAGAAGAGCTGAGCTGGGCATCCCTCCAGAGGCAAGGCCAAGTTACGCTTTAGGGACGAAAGGCAATAAAGACTAAATAGTGTTTACCTTATGTTTCTCATTCGCAGCCTGCCTTAAATCATTTGTAACAGGGGCGGGGAGGAGGGGGAAGGGGGACGATATTGGGATTGTGTGCAGCCCGAATGCCAAGAAGTGCTTTTGCCTTCCCAGGAGATGAGCTCTGTGGAGCCCTGCAGGGTGGGATCGCTTATTTGGTAATGTGAACGCAAGGAGCAGAAGCACAAGCAACCAGCACAGCAATAGCATTAGATCAGAGGATTTGGACTTCGCTGTGGTCCCACACCCAAGTCAGGCACAAAAATACGCGAGCGTACATTCGCAGATGTGCACATGCATGTGCTCATGGAGGCTATTTTGATTGAAAAAAAGGAGAGGATTCATTGTTTCTATCAAATGATCCACTTTTCTGGAAAGCAGCAGTGTGCTGCGGGCGCCAGGACCACAGAACCAGACTTTCTGTGGGATCCTGCGTGAGGTCCCTCATTTGGACTCTCTTCTATTGAGGCGGTGAAATGAAAGTAGGTGCCCCCACTCCCGAGCAGGGCATCGTCGGACTCCTCTTGTGTAAGGAATTGTTCAAAAATAAGCCACAGACTAAGATCCAGACTATGTTACTTTGCCCAGCTAGATTTGCCAGCGTTGCCTTGACTCTGGTTCCAGCTTTTGCGTGGGGGTGCACGCGTGTTCACGCGAGTGCTGTGCAGAATAAACAGGTACCGCCTTCTCGACCGCATTTGAACCGATTTATTTAAAGGCTAATGCATAAACCCCAGCAACAGATAACAAATTTAGCATGAAAGCAAAGTGTAATCACCTTCAGGAACTTGCCAGTTTGACCATTTAGGAGTCTGAACGGGTATTGATTTGAGGCGAATATTCTAAAGTTTGCATTACCCTTTGAAAAGTGCTAATGTAGTTCTTGTCACTTTAAATTAACTTTAGATAAGAGGGACTGACAGAAACATGAAGACGTGTGAACTATATTTGACTGATATTCTGTCAAATATTGCATGGGGTTATGATCCACAACTTTTCCCATCTGCTGCTCAAACCTGAATCCTTGAATGCACAATGGATTAATTACCATATTTTGTTCTGATTTCGCTTAGTAGTATAAAAGACTGTGAATGTCAAATGTAGCCTTACCTGCCTTCTTTTTCTAAGGGTAAGGTATATGAGGAGGGGAGGATTCTGTAGCAATTTTTCACACCCGCATATAATGATTCGCTAAGTGCACCTCTTCTCAAATAATTAGATTCCCAGAAGTTAACCAGAGTAACACAGCACTCAGAATTTCATTCACTCCTTTCCTTGGAGACTTTTTTCCCCCCTCAGTAATAAAAGGAATGAGCGCTGATGTAGCATGTTCCATCCGCTGCACTTTACAAGCGGCAGTATAAATACATGAAGGTTTGCCGTTCGGTGTCGTTGCAGAAGGGTACGGCGTGGAGCAGAGGAGGTCAACACTTTCTACTGATGTTATGTTTCCTAGAAGGCCTGACATTGATTCCCCGGTACCACCTGCCTGTCCCAACAACTCAGACCGACACTGGGTAAACTAGCCTGCCCCTTTCTGCAGCTGGACAGCCAGAGAGGTGGATGTCTTAAATTAAAGGCTCCTTTGAAAATAGAGGCAGTATTAACGTGCCAGAAATCCCCTGGTGTTTCAGTGACAAAACTCAAAAGCCTTCAGTAAAAACTTTTTTCTTCTCACCTCCTTTTCCCCCTGTACCATTTGGATGAGCTGAGTTATCTTGACTTCCAGCTGAAGGAAATAATGTCCACTTTAGTTTATATACTGGGAAGTAAACCCTGCTAATAGCCAATTCCTTCACTTTGCAGAGCCCTTAGCCCACGTATCTCTTGAGGGTTTTTTCTTTAAGGGGACACTGCACATTGCAGTGACGTCCTGGGTTACATTCTGGCACCACACCATGTAACGGATAGAAAACGTTTCTATGTGTGTCTTGTTGACTCTCGTATTCCTGTGGCAGTGAGGGAGTGCGGTTATCCAGAAATAAGCAAGCTCGACGATGGTGTGAAAGGAAGATTGAACGTATGAGGTTAGACAGAGTTGTAAGATGGAATTACAAACCCATCTCTTATTACAGTGAAGTCCCTTCTGGAAGAGCTTCATAATAATACACTTGGGAGTTACCGTGCACCCAGTCCTGTCTTTTATATGTTTTGTCACTTTTTGGAGATTTAAGAATAACATTGCCTTTCTCCAGTACTAGACTACTAGATAGATTCCTTCAGACATATCCGTAGCCATTCCTCTGGACAATTTCTTTTTTTCTTCAGTAAACTCATGTTTTCACTTCATTCTTCTTTCTTCAGTCCTTTTCTTATGAAATCTCCAAGACTTGATTTGGGGATTATTTGCTCTTAGTTTCCTTTTGTGATTACCAAATGTAGGGGAAAGTCCTACACAGAAAATGCCTCTGTTTTGTTTGGGAGAATATCCTGGTTTGAGGTAAAACAGAACCAATTTTCTGTTCAGTAATTTTACTTCTTAGCTAGGCCTCTTCTAACTCTCTGAAATTAACAGCGCGTTGTGTCTAAAACAGTTCGTTCAGCGTGATAAGACAGTTTGTGCCGAGGAATGGTACGCACAGAGGCTCTTGCTTATACTTATTTCTATAACAACCAAGGTCAGCTAATATCGTTATTTGCCCCGTTGGAGGGTTGGAATCGGAAAAGCGTAGAGGGGTCCCACCTGCAGGGAGGCACGGACAGGACAGGTGACGCAAAATTGACCAACAGGGGTATTCCATCTGCTACAAAGGTGCAGGCTTGTCCTTCGTATCTGGTTGTCTTTGATTCTGGGGGGCGAAGAGGATGAAGAAGGCATTAAGTGAGCCCAAGGAGGAGAAAAAATGGGAGTTTAGGTATGGCATATATTACCAAGTTCTCACTCTTTGGCTGGAAGGTAGTCCTCAGGCCGAATGCGTTCCTGTCCTCTTGCAGTAGCAAGTATGTAAAAGGATACCAATAATAGCAAGCACATAGCTGGTAGCTACTGGACAACTAAAGCGATCAATAACCTTTCAAACTCAGCTGATGGTGCCATCCAACACCAGCGAATGTTCAGGTGGGATTTTGGAAAACACTCATCATTAAACTCACTCAGCTTCTGTGAAGTCAATCCCACTGAAAGCCGATGCCTTAAACACTCTACTGGGGGGTCAAAGGAGAAGCCTTCTGTTTTAGTGACGCTTTTCGTCTTCTCTTCATCTAGCTGGCATCTGGGCCAGTTTAATAATCTTTGTTCTGAGTGGTGTAAGGTCATTAGCAAAACCTTAATGGGGACAAAGGTTGCAGCACTGGACCTCTGTTTAGGGTATCCGTTCCAAAAGGAAAAGGTATGATGTTTCTTTAGACCATCTTGCAAGTGACATAAAGATTAATGAGGGATAGACAAATGCCCTTGCTCCAAAGTCAGCAAAAAATAGAAGGTTCTGTTTAAACTTTTCAAAATGAATTACAGTCAGGTGCTGACTATCAAGAAAAGAAATGAAATCTGAGTTGAAGAGTCTGGAATAATTCTCTGGGTCTTTCCCCAAACCTGTCACTCTTTTCTACGGATATGAATATTAAGGGATAACAGAATCTGCAAATCTACACATCCTGAGTTTGTGAGGCAAGTTGGGGACTCAAAAAAGATCACTTAGGCGCTGCAAAGGTCGGATATTTAGAAAACTCCAGTATTTCAAGCTGATTAATGGATGTAGAAGGGGAAAAATATTTGAATTTTTATACCTTTTTTAGAGAGTCCAGATTTACTTCTTGGGGCTGGTAGAAGAAAGGGTAGGAAAAAAATCTCCTCTGCTGCAAACATCTTTATGCATACGATGAAGACTAATTACAGTTAGTTACACAGGAAGTTACACACACAGATTTTTGTTTTAGCAAGGCAATTCAGCTCCATTTGAATTGTTTAGGCAAGATAATTTTATATTATAATCACATGTTGTCTTTCAAAACTACACGTATGTGTGGATGCTACAAATATGTTTTACCATGTGGAAAGAGGTCATAACAGCTTCAGAAATGTTTAGTGGGGCAAACCAGAGGCAGGTAAGAATGAGAACGAAGTAATGATCCGTTGTTGCTGCTTGTTTTCGAAGGAAACCATTGGAACACTGTAGACCAGCTCCCTGCTACGTTCCAGAATACATTCTACAGTTTTGGTGGCTTTTTTAACCTCAGTTTTACTAACTTTATAGTGATTGTAAATGTACAAAGCCCTGGTGTGACTCAGGATGTACACGCCATCAAGTTTCAAGTGATAAGGTCTCTTCTTTAAGGTGGAGTTAACGTGTATCCTTCTATCTGCCAAGAGATACGGTCAAGTGCCGTACTATTTGGAAAATGCATTTTTAGCTGTCCTTATGTTTTAAAACATTTTGTTAGTGTCATGTTTCCAAATGAACAATTGTTTTCCTTAAAAAAAAAAAAGAATCAGCATTGTTGAATTCCATTTTCAAAGTACAAGTTATCACAGGAAACAAAAGATTATTCTCAGTTTAGTAAACTCTTAGGCAGTAACCAATGACCCAGTCTGCCCAAGACCACGCATGCAAGTTCATACACAGAGAGAGAAACCAATAAATGACTTTGGAGAGAATTCTGAATATTTCTTTCCTTCCCCTCTTGCCTCACAAAAGCAGTGTGCGTCCTGACAAAAGAGAAACCACAGAATGCGCAGAATGTCAACAAGATCCCAGGGTCTGATTCCCACTAGTTTTTCTGGGCTCAGAGTCGGGTACTTACTGCCCAGAGGACTAGACAATAGGTTCATTCCTTCTCCTGAAGCAGCACAAAATGAGGCATTTCCTCTGCATGTTCCCCTGGCCCATGGCAGGGCGCACAAAGCGTTTACAGCGCAATACTCGCCGCTCACAGTGCAATACTCGCCGCTCACCTGCAGCGATACTCACATCGAATCACTGTGCGCTGGCTACTCGCGCTGCGTGCTCATTTAAACTTCACAGTCACGTGAACATTCATGAAACCAATTGAGTACAGGTGGGTTTTGCATCGGAAACATGTGAAAACATATGTTTTCTATGTTGTTTTTTTATATGAAGGCTCGTGTCCAACAACCTAATTATTTTTATTTAAGTATTACATCACTTTTGCTAGCACAAGCGAAGTGCCAGCACCTGCTCTTTACTGGCCTCTGTAATGTTTTTTCTGTCCTCACCTATCTTCCAAAGCGAAGGGGGAACCATTTTCACCCTGAAGGAATTTACCGCGTGGTCTCCATCTGTGCCACAACAGAGGAGACACGAGCCAGTATAATCCTCAGTTCTTTGGCTATTGAGGTTGACTGAACTAACTCACACCGCTGTGCTTGGAGCATCCATCTTAAGTCCCCTAAAGACATCCAAGAAGGAGTTCACAGAATCAAAGAATACCAGGTTGGAAGAGACCTCAAGGATCAAAGTTGCCCTTGTTGTTGTTGCCCTTGTGCAACTACAAACCTTTTTATAACTTTCCATAGGGCTTTCTCCAGATGACCTAACAGTCCCTCCTCTTTTAAAAAATCTGTGAAGGTAGAAATGATGATTTTTGTCAACATCTGGTAGAGAAAGAAATCTTAGAGGTAAAACAAACTGCTTTCCATTAGATGTTCTCCTGGTTTTCTGCAGCCACGTTACTATTTGGAAGATCTCTCATATGAGGTCAGAAGATGAGGAAGAGTTTGTGAACTTATTCCTTCAACACCTACCAGAGAACCCCAGACCTGACTCACAAGGTAGGGCAGAACTCTTGAGTAACAAGCAACTTTCATGAAGGACTACAGAGGGAAACTGAACTGTAACTTGTAGAAAGACACACCCAGCCTCTCAGTTTCCATTCTTCCTTTTCTGAATAGCACCGTGTCTGCCATCACTCTGCAGCGTGCACCAGGCTCCCTCCTGTACCGACCTTCATTGCCTTGTCCCATGCCCTGCCCCTGTTCCCAGCGACTCTTGGATTCATGCTAGTAAACTGCCCTCCCCTGAGCTTCCTTGCACTCGTGTCTGTCTTCAGTTTTTCAGTCACGTTCCAGATCACCAAAAACTGAGCTGGCCATCGACCAAGAGGATGATTTCTCATCAGCTGTCAGACCTCTCTCTTTGTTGGGTCTCTTCAGTCTCTTCTAGTTAATTGTTGGTTCTTTTGATACACTGCCCTCTTTCAACGCGACCATTAGCTCTTCTCTCCTGCTATAAGGCTGTTGCCAGTCTCCTGCTCTGAATCGCCCCAAGATCCTCTGCCCTGATCTCATGCTTCAGACTTTCTCTGGTGGAAATCCTGTGACCAGCCTGACTTCCTCCATAACAAATCCATTCAGTCCTTGCTCAGCTCTGATTGTCACAAACTGAACAACTATATTGCTCCTACATTAGGACGCTACATTAGACACACTGTCATCTAACTCACTCTGAAAACTGGTTTAATTTATATCAATTTTTTCTCATATAGGAGTTCACCTTTTCTGGTTTGGCTTCCATCTGTAACATCTCCTGTCATTGCCCCTACTGACATCATCTCTTATTCCACCTTCAACCTCTTTGATCTGTCAGGTGCCTCCAGTGCAGATAACCAGATCCCTCAGCTTCATGTAAGTCTACGCTTGTTTTCTCTCTCTCTTCCTTCTGTGTCTTGTTCTTGAACAATTTAATCTGTGTTTGATTTTGGCTACCAATTTTGATTCCCTGATCCCTCTTTCTACTGTGCTTTGTTTCCTTTTATCCAAGTTAAAATCTCTTCATGTCTCTGTGATATTTCTTTATGGTGTCCACAAGTTTGACTTGTGCTGGACTGCTCTCTCTTAATACCCTGTATCCAAGTTATCTTTGTTGACTTTTTCTGCATAACTTCTCTAAGATATTCTTCTCCCAACTAATTTGCTTGTTGAAGCCCTTCTCCTCTGATTGCAACAGCCCTTTCTCTGGTCTAACCCCCTCTTATCTCCTCTCATACTTATTCCGAACGGTACTTATTTTTCATCACATGGATCACATCAACTTTCTTTTTGCCTTCCTCCACTACCTCTCCTTATCTATTGTATCAAGTAGCAGCAGCTTGCCTCTGCCTTCAGCACCCTTCAAGGTTTCTTCCCTCTCCGCACAATTCCTATTGTTCATTTCCTCAAAAACAGCTCCAGTTCCAGTTGGCCCAAGATGTCCATGTTTGTAGCTGTACTTTCATGCCAGATGCCCACAGTTCTTGAGAAGAGCTCTGCGTGCGTGCTGCAAAGCTGCTGAGTTGTTCTCCTTCAAAAATCTCCTAGAGCTCTCCTTTGACAGAATGACCACTGGAAACTTAACTGTGCTGAGGCCACTGTCCATCCCGTTGTCAGTCTAACTCTTTCCCTGCGTTTCCACATTTCTCTGTAGCTATCTCTTCACTGTGACCTGTAAACTATTTTCTTTATTGTTATTCTGTGTTTGTGCAGAGCCTTTCACCGTGGGCTCCTAGTCCATGACTCCTAAAGGATATGTCAATGCACTCAAGTAATACAGAACATGAACATCGCAACCAAGCCAAAGCTCTTGGAAATCTTTGTGAGTCAGGGCGTTCAGAATCTGAACCTAGCTCCAGCCACGAATTTTGCAATTGGCCTGCAACTCTGCAAAAGCTTTTGTGTAAAACTCATATTGGAACATCCTTGAAATTAAGGGGTGGTGTTGGAATCCACATCCAAATTTCACAGCTGTAGGTCACCTCTCAAACACGGATATTTGGAAGACGGTGAGGACTGTGCTGTAAGCAGCTACATTGGCGATGAGATATTGCTGCTGTTTTTTGCCGTCTGTGTTTTTGAAATGCTCGCTACAAGGACAGCTGTGAGGCAGATGCCGTTCTGAGTTCAGATGTGGAATGTTACAGGGTCACTCTGCTTACCTTATCATAAAAGAGCACGCGTTTTTGTGCTCTTCATGTACTGGAAAACAAATCCATGACAAATACTGTATTGTGCGCGAGGGCTGGGGGTGGGGGAGAAGAAGGGAAGGGTATCTTGTCCTTAGGGGCTGCTGGTGCTAGGCACCACAAAAGAAAGCCCTGTTTGTCAGCCACACTTAGAGATTGAAGCCCCAGCGTGAGGCACCTGCAGCAGCTTAAGGACGGCTCCGTGGGAGAGTAGTGCTGTACCAGGGGCTGGGGTTTCTTGCCTGCCACGCGGAGGCAGGAGGAGTGGTGGAGCTGGACTATTGCAGCAGGGGAATCCCGGGGGGTGCACAGCCTTGGTGACACGGGGTGAGGAATTCTCAGATGCTTTTAAAGGATTTCTGCAAGAGGCGGAATATAGTGTGGTCCTGGCCTTTGGTCTGCATTGCTACGCACACACCGAAAGTGGGATATCCCAAACTGGTGATGGGGGATAGTTGAGTTACAGGATGTTGATGCTGGTGTTGGCAGCTGGGCAAAGTGAGGGTTTGAATCTGGAAAATGGATCTTGAGCATAGAGGGAGTAGAAGGTGCTCAGAGATGGGGTAGAGACCACTGGAGAGGAACAGAGACTTGGAGTGCATGATGGGGGGCGGCATGATAAAAAGCAAGTGGGTTTGAAGCCTAACGAGACATGGCAGGAGGTGGCCGAACCAGAAAGTGGTGAGGATCCCTGAACAAGGAAATGTGGGCTGGAAGGTGGGAGCTCGTGCGGGGTCGGGGTCAGCTGGCGGAGGATCTGGGCTGCCAGGGCCACCCTGGCTGTGAGACAGGGCTGCGAGAGATGGTGGGATGGCACGGCAAGGTAGCTGGTGGCAGGGCCAAAGCTAGGTCAGGGAGAGGGGGAGAGAGGCAGGAAAGGAGGAGGGGTGAAAAAGCCACAAAGAAGAGATGCAGAGAATTTTTCTCCACCTGGCGCTTTTCTACACCATGAGTGAGCTTTCAAGCCTGAAGAAAACCTTTGCCTTTTGCTTCCCTGTGTCTTTCTTCCCAGTGTCCCTGCGTCTTGGAAAATCAGGTTGAGCTATGCGAGGGAGGATAAGAGAGAGAGGATGGAAGAAGTCTTACAGCATTGGAATCCCACCAACTCGTCTGGGCAGCTGTTACTACTGATTATGTATGCTATATTCATGCATGCTACATTTCCCATGTTAGCTGCATGGGCTGGAGCCTGCACTTGCAGACAAAGGGTTTGGGCTGCATTCTTTCAACTTACTGGCCTGTGCAGCTTGTTACAGGAACAGCTACAGATTCCAAGGCACACGATAGATGAGAAACAGCAAAAAATGGAGACTTACACCCGCTTGCTGTCTGCCTAATATATCTGTCTAGCCTTTGTACTTATATGCTTTCCTTCATGGTAGGGTCTCTGCACCTGTATAAGTTGAACGCTGAGCATACTTGGCAAAGGAGTGAATATGGAAACGTTGCCCACCGCCACATTTGTGCACACAGTTGCCAAGACAAGCACAGGGTCGTATCCTGCTGCTATTCCGTGCACAGAACTCCTATCAAGAGGCAATGAGAGTTCTGCATAAAAAATCAATGGAGAGATTTGACCCCTTTCAAATGGAGCAGTCTGTGGTATAAACTGCACTACCTTTGTTGTGCGCGGAAGATAAAACCCACATTTTTTCCTGACTATCCCTTTTTGCTACCATGCCCTTTGGAATGTGCTTTTTCACCCCACTGTATCTAACTAGCATCATGAGATGGTTTTAAATAAAGGCGCGGTAAAACCATCCAAGGTAGGGGTGCCTGGTTGGCTTTTTAAACATACTTATAAATATTACTACTGATTATTCATATGTGAGCTCTCCGCATAGTGTATTTTAAAGTATATTAGAAAAAATGAGAAATATAATAAAGGTGTTGTTAAATATGTGGGGATATCATCATTATACCTGCAGGTAAAAATCACTGTCGGAAATCACCTCAGAGGGATGTGGACCGAAAGAAACTGCTAGTTTGGCTGGTGGTTTAGAGGATGTTCTATTGCTGAGCTACTAAATAAATCCCCTTTTGCCCTGCACTGCCTCCAGCAAGCCCTTAGCCTTCCCCACTCTGTCTTCCCCACACTGTTTCTCTATTTTTCCTCATAATCTCAGCCCTGATTCTCTTTTTCCCATTCTTCTGAATGTTGAAGTCATGACCTTTGTGGTTTATAGGCCACAAGAGACTGAGCTAAATGTGTTAGCACAGAGTCAAAACAAGTAATAGCTGGCCAATTAAATTAATAATCCATATTGTTACAATGTTTAACCACGGCTGTTTCCTCAGTGGTCTGTTTAAATCACAGCCAAGTCCTGACCTATTAAAATGAATAACTGGAATTATGAGAAACTCCATTTAATAAACACAGCAAGGAACGCAACACAATCAGTATGAAATATTTATTACCACTTTAAGCAGCAGCTAGTTGAGATTTAAGATTGGATTAATGAAGGGGTTTTAATTTCTGGCTAAGGGTAGAAAGCTTAAACCTGGAACATTTCCTCAATTTCCTGGTATGGCTTTTGCAATGGGCAAGATTCGAGATGGAAGCGTACGCTTCGATTCATGCTTTCCCCTTGCAGAGCTCTCTCCAGACACGTTCGATGCAGGAGGAGATCAAAGCAAGCAGGCTCCAGACAAGTGGCTCAAGTGGCTTGAAAAAACTCAGGGGAATAAGGGCTGGAGCACTAGACATGAGCCTTTGGATTTTAAAATGAGCACTCCTGCCAACCGCCATCCTATGGAGAGCAATGTTAATGGAAGGCTGGTACATTCCCAGTGACAACAGCTCGTGTGCACGCATTTTTTTGCAGTATGTCTCAAGGCTAGGGGAGGGGGAGAGAAAAATCGCTTCTCTCTGAAATTTGTCAGACAAAATCTCAAGCTGGGAGCAAGCCCGTATTGTTTCAAATGGCCCAAGTATTGTTTTTCTTAAGTGCAGAACTACCAAGGTTTTGCTATTTTTATTCGCGCTGCGTGTTCATCTTCAGGGTTTCTCCACTCAACACAAAAGCAACTGTTCTTCTTCGATAGAAATTAAAATGTTGCCGGGGTTGAAAAATAGCCTACCATGCCCAAGCGCAAATGGGGATATTATTTTCCTTTTGTTTTCTACTCCTTCTGATGTAGTAATGCTGAGCAGGTTAATAACATGCAAATCCTGGCACAATGGAGCTGTTTGGAGGTACCACGTCAAGGGGCCATGTAATAATTGCTCCGGGCTGCACAGACACCTGGAGCATCATCTCTGCAACGATGGATCCTTCCCATCATTTCCACCATAATGGTTCCACACCATAAATTGGCACGATCCATCAGAAAGGCTGTGATGCATTAAACCGCTGCCCTAATTTAAGTAAATACAGGCTGCTGCCATTGCCTCCAAGGATCTCATTTTCAGCGTGCTGCCGATACCAAGAATCATACACATTTTCTCCTTCCCTCCCTTTTTTGATTCTTAATGAATAGCCCCAAACTGAGAGCTGGAGAGGCAGAAGGCTTTTGCACAGCTGTGGGCAGCAGGGCCATGAAAAGAGCAAGCTCCTCCATCTTCTTCCTACAACACGTTTGAGCCCGAAGCCGGCAGGATCCAGTTTCAACACCCCTTCAGCCCCGTGGATAAGAGCGGCCAGCAAAACCCCTCGCCTCTTACGCTGGCAGCCTCAGCTACGACCCTGATTACACCAGCAGCTCTTTCCTTCGCAGAAGGTGGCAGACAGCATTTCACCGTCTTCTCAGCGGCGTGTTTGTCCCATACGTCGGACTGCTCGGCTCAGGGATATCTCCTGGCTGTGGTTTCCCAGTCCGAGTCGGTTGAAGATGTCTGCAGCGCAGCACCGCGCTTCAGAGACTGGGCAAAATCTGACCGCCGTGCTCGCCCAACGCCCAGCGGCCAAGGGGAAGAGCAAGCAGGAGACGTCCTGGCCAATGGCAAAGACAGGACAGAACCCCGAATTTCTGGGTGCTCGGGTTTCTGTTGGAAAACATGTTCACTTGAGTGCGTTAACTTGGGATATTCCCAGTGCTTTAAATTAAAAACGAACTGGATCTTTTGGTCTTTTTTAGCTGGCTTCCAGTGTCGTAAATATCTTCACTTCTCTGTGTTGTTAATGAAAGTAGTTTTGTTTCCCCACCTGTTTTTCGGTATAAGGATGTCTCCTAAACTGTAAGAAATTAAAGCACGTTTCTGTGGGCCTCAGGGAACGAACTCCCTCCTTTGTGAGAAAATTACACCTCAGGCGCTTCCCTGCTGTCTTTTGTAAACATCCTCGTGCAGGCGGGTGCCACCGGCTTACGCACAGGATACGCAGCGTACAGGGCGTGCGGCACCAGCGTGTCTCCAGAAATACACAGCGAGTTGTTTATGTCCTGAACTGTAGGCAAAAAACGAGTGTGAATGGATGTGACATGGCTCGGCTGGGTCTTCAGTGTCCCGGGCTCGTGCCTGCTGCGACTGGGGACGGCCCTGCCACCAGAAGTGAACTTTGGCTCAGGAAGTTGCTCCGCGGTGCGTCTGGGCCAGCTGCCTGTCGGGGAGAGAAACCGTGGCAAGCGTTTAGCCAGAGGCTGGCACGGGCAAGCCCTGCCGCCCTGGTAGCCCACACGCTCTGCTTGCGGGATTCCCACGAAAATCTGCCATCCATTACGCCTTCCAGGATCAGGAAGCAAAATTACGGTTCTTTGTGTTATCTCGCTGCACTGTTATTGGTTTATCCTGTGTTTTCCTTTCTGAGCCTTCAGGCTCCATTTCACATTGTTGTCTCTTGCTGTTCTTTCTGCAGTTTCCTTCAAGGCTCCCTCCAGAAGGAAGAAGGGCACAACCATCGGAGACGTTAAAAGATAACATTTCTTTGACATCACATTGCCTCATCTCCTTTTCCCAGGTTTCCCTCCTCTTGTAGCAAGCTCAGGTCCTCAGAAAGCCCTTTATGTTGCTCACGTACCCAGAATGTAAACTTTAATCTGGGTTTATGTACCTTTTCCCAGCTGCAGCTCAGCCTTTCCCGAGCAGGTCGTCATCTCTCCCTGCGCCCCCCAACCTGCACGGCTCAGCCGAGTGCTCCATCCCCAGTTTCAGACCAAACGAGACGTGGCAAACTGAGCAATTTAAATGTTATGACCTTGTTTGGTGGCCGGGGGGGCTTCCACCAGCATTTTAGGTGCTGTGGCTGTTTGTCCTGTACCCCACGGTTGTACCCATGTGGCCCCTGTCACCCCTCACTAGTACGATGGACATCCCAAGCAGATGAAGGGACTTTCCCAAGACCTTGCACTGGACACAGCAGCCTGGGACCGCCCTCGTCTCAGAGCCTCTTCCACAGTCCTGCGAAGATCTTTCCCAGTGGGACTGAAAATCGCAGAGCTCTGGGGAATGGGCAGATTATATATAGGGCACGTTTCCTGGAAGCCAGAAATTGACATTTTTATTTAGGCTTTTAGCAGAACTACCAAGGGAAATGAGAATCCACTGGGCTACCTTGCAGGGAAATACATGCGTGAATTTTCCCTGAGCAAAACCACTGCCCAAGCCGGGGTAGTTTTCCTCAGTTTCCCCTTGCCGCTTCCACTGCAGCCCGTTGTTGGGTGCAGCACCACGAGCACCCGTGCAGAAGCTGCTGGTGCCCTGAACACGGTATTTTAGAAATCCCGTTTCAATAGGGTTGCGGGACACGATGCTTAAAATATCTGTGGTGGCTGGAATGAGGTCTCCGAAGGCTGGCCAGCCCAGGGGAGCCGAGCGGGTGACAGCAGTGGGGAGGATGATCTGCAGAATTGCTGCGGAGCAGGGAGGGAGCCTGGGAACTCTCTGCCTGGCCACGTTGGCGCTGTGCGAGTTCACCCGGGAAAGAGCCGCTCTGAAGTTTAATGAAGACAATGGTTGGGCTTCTATGCTGATCAGTGGACTTCGGCAGCAAGGCTGAAGCAGGTCTCAGGCTTGAATATCTGATAATTTTTCTAAGGTGATAGAAAAAGCGCCTGGGCTTGTCCGTGGTGGTGGTCTCCAAGCCAGTGTGGTGCTACACAGCGTCCTGATGGAGGACCGGTCGTGTGGCAACCTGAATTTATTCTGTGCCTGTTTCTCCTTCAGTGATTTTCCCTCCTCTTTAGCATGATATCTCTAGGAAAGCAAAGTTTGCCTGATTAAAGTTGGATATGAAGTGTTTCAGAGCCCTTGCTAGCAGCTCGTTGTTCTGGTTTGCTTGTTGCAAATGAGCTTAATGGAAACATAAAAGGCAGGTCAGAGCACAAAAGAAAAAAAAGAAAAACTGTAAAAAGTAGTGAAAAAAATTAATCAGACCCACATAATTTAAAGACACATATTATTATTTAATTCCACTGTTCTCTTTTGGAGTGTGATATCGTAGATGTTGTTATTTTTAAAAGGAAGTAATATGGCATCCCATTTAATTTCCTCCGAAACAAGACAGTCTGGCTTACCAAATATAGCCTGACAAAGAAAAATAGAAATTTCCCGATCAAAGATCCAAGAGTGCAGTGCTCCACCTTAAATCCCTCCCACCTATTAGGCCCCCCTTTAGACAAGACAGAGAAACAAATTTCTCACACATCAATGATGCCTCCATAATCAATTTCAAATAGCCCCTTGCATAGGGATGCAAATCTTAGCTTTCTCTTAATAAAGCATTTTAGAAGATGGATGTACTGATCTGATATTATTAAACGAAAAGTGGTCTCTTTTTAATCTAGAGATGCAGGGGCGTTAGTAACAGAGTGAATCAAAGGCCTGGTCTCTTTCTCTTCCTAATTATCAATAGTGTTTTATAATCTTATTAATATTGATACACAGTATACTGAAGATCTGTTAACGTATAATGTATGTGGAGGATAATTAACGAGATCCGAGTCAGATCAATCGCCTATTTGACAGCAAACGGTGTGTGGCTTATAAATTATACATACGCTAGGTATGGCTAGAAATGTTTAAAGTTTCAGTCCAATCCTTCCAGTACAGCACTGGGAAAACTGATGAACTTAAAGGCACAGTCCCTTGCCTGTTAGGTTTATACTGTACACTCAGAGGAATAACTCTTATTTAAAAATCAAAGAGTTCCATTAACTGCCAAGATCTCAAAGCAGCACAGAAAACACACCTTCTCCTTGTGAAGTGCAGCTAAACAAAAGGCAAAATCTTGTAAGAAAAGGGATGATTAATAAAAGTGAGGTAATTTTCCTTTTGATTTCTGAGAGGAGGTAGCATGCAGGATGTTCCAAATGACAGAAATGATCCCACATCTTCACACTGGCCTTTAACAAGGTTAGACTTGCTAGTGCAGTAAATACAATTAATAATCCCAATTAATATTGCATGTTTTGGTAGGTTTGAGAGCATGAAAGCTTTCCACAGATTATTCTTCACTCCCCAAAGCAGACGCGGCGTGATGAGACGAAGGGATGGAAATGTGGAAATAAAACTTTCCTTTTTTGTTGTTGCAGAGCTCCTGATAAGCATGGGGCTGAGATGAAAGGAGATGTCAGGTTTAACAAAAATAACATATTATTATTATTAATAATTTACCTCAGGGGTACGACCCAGTGCAATAATGACTGCTCAAGGCTGTGAAACTTCACCAGCTTTGTGAAAATGGCTCAGACTTGCTCAGCTTTTCCACGGTAGACCTTGGGGCAAGTTCAGCCATGGTGTGAGGAGATGTGATTCCCAAGGTGGAGAGACTGCATCAGTCCCTTGTGTTTCACATAGGAAGGCCTGGATCAGATTAACCAGCTAGAAATTCAGCTTCCTCTGGAACCAAATTTCTACTGATGTCAGGGGGAGTTTTGCTTGAGGAAAAATATAGGCAGTGCCATGCCAGATCATGCCTGAGATAGGCTATACTTCACCCAGTGCCCTCTCTGACAGGAATCGGCACCCAACGCTGCGGAGAAAGACACGAGCTGGGGCTGCACTCAGCCACGGTGTGGATAAATTCCCTCCATTGCACGTCCCAGACTATGCCCACCACTGGACAACGCAGGCAGGACCGAGTTGGTGGCTGCAGTCGTCTTGGTTGCTCTCAACAGCACATACCTTGCAAACCTGCCTCACAAGAAAATTTTCGATAGGTATCTTTGCATCAGAACCCATCAAGATCTTGTTTCACCTTGCCTCTAGAAGCAAATGGTTTATCCACAAAGACAGGCGTGGGGGATTTTGTTTTCCTTTCTTTTTTTTTTTTTCCCATGAACCGCTATATAAGGTGTATGCCTGTATAAATACCTCTCTCTTTCTGAAGCAAGCCAAGTGCTCCTAGTGGCACCTGTGACAACATGACAGGCACCAAACTCGTCCCTAAACACAGCCTTTTTTGAAGCTGGAGATTCAAATCCACTTATCCCTGGAAAACCAATGGTCCTCAACAGCTTTACCCAGCCTTACTGTTTGCATAAGCTGACAGTTCGTTTGTAATTAAGGCTTTAACGTATGACTATGTGTGAGCTTGTGCTTGTGGCAACAGAAGCCCTGATGGTCAGACAGGAGCCCCAAGCTGGCTACGGGTGGCAATGCCTGGATACCGCAGAACTGCCCGATGGAGATTCTCAGGATTAGCAAAGCTTTTCCTGAGTCATCCTTTGTACAGCCCTTGTAGAGCCATCTCAGTCAAAGTGGCCAGCCGGTCTGTAGCGTGGCGAGTAAAAGATTCGCCTTGTTAAGGTAAGTGGGGGGAAATTGTTCTACGCTTTGCCAGGTGAAGCGTTAAATACAGGATCCGTCGCAGGACGCAGGAAGGGCAGGAAAGGCTTGCTAGATTACAAAGGCCATTACTTAATGGCCATGCCATCCCTTGAGCCAAGATTTAAAGTAAATTATTTAAATTATAATATTATGCCCTTTCCCCTGAGAGGTTCATAGGGCTACGCTAGCACGAATGAGTGAATGCTCATAGCCTCCAGATGAGGCAGCTGCGGAATACGGAAGCTTGGGTCGGAGTGCTCAAAATGGCTGTAACTCCAGAAAAATGGACCCCGAGCCAAAAGCAGCAACAGTTTTGATACAAGCGAATTCCTCTCAGTCTCTCAAGATGAGTCAGTAGCTAAATCAGGTAAAACTGCTCTGGTCTCCTGACTCTCCAGCATTGTGTTTGAACCATTAGACTCATGCTTCCTTTTGTCCATTAGTGGCTTCATTTCTGTCTCATAGCATTAATTCAGGTTATGCCGCTTGCAGCGCTCCATATAAATGAGTTTAAGACCACACAGGTTCACAGGAATCGGTGCGGTCAGGAAATGCTATTCTCGCTCACTCACACCTCCCCATAAAGGATCCACTGGAAGATTTTTAATTCTGTCCTGTCCCCTGATCAAGTTACTGGGGTGGTCACAGTCTGGATAGTCTGGGCTTACCTGTCCCCTCAGCCTGCTTCCCTGTCATGCTCTCCAAGTTGCCTTCTTTCCCATTTTACACTTACCTTTTTCATTCCATTTTCTTGACACAGTTTAGCCTTGGTTAACTATATTGAAATAATATGTCAAAAATATTCTTAACTGTAGGTCAAAACTCCTTCTCCAGTTAAGTGCTCTAATCATGCGTCTTTTCCGAATCTTTCTCAATGGAAAGTCGAGATCAGAAGTCTCCTCTTCATCCCTCTTTACTCTGAGACAGGGATATCCATCCACGAGCGCTGTGACCATATTGCATTATCCTCCACAATTTCCAAGTAAAAAAAAATAAAAAAATAATGAGCTAATTTTTCAAACCCAGGTTCTTGAAGGAAAGACCAAAGTATCCCCTTTGGATATGCACTGGCTAATGCTGGTCCAGGAGCTGGTCTTTAAATACCGCTCTGTAGCATGAAACACAATGAATTAATGTTAAAGATAGAAGGAAAATTGAGGTACAAATCAGCTACAGGAAGGAACAAATTAACAGTAGGAAGGAAGCAGCAAGTTCAGATAGAGGGGAGCTGCGCTGGTTTGCAATGTCTGGAATGAAGACATCCCCCTCCTCCCCAAAGCAGGCTCCAGCATGCCCATGGGTTAAGCTGGTCTCATACCGAAAGGCTGTGAGATGTTTACGGCCCAGCCAGCATCAGCCTAGAGGCCATGCAAACGGAGCTATTGGATCCTAATTTGGAGAGCTAATTTCACAACACTGAGTTTTTTAATGCAAAATTGAGGATGCATATGCATTTTATACCGCTTTTGGCCACACGGTCAGCCCTGGAACAGGGAGGCCTGGGTGCCACAGCTCAGCAGGTCCACCCTTCCCACCAACCTGTCCCCACCTGCCTGGGAAACCAGCCCCATGACCGAGAGACTTGGTAGGTCAAAACTGGAGGTGATGGGGGCAGACTCTGCTCTACACCCCCAAGGGCAAGACTTGGAGCAGCAGCCAGCAGCCAGCCTCCCTGCCTGGGCTGGGAGCTGCTGGGGAAGCTCTGAGCACCATCCCAGACTTGAAGTCATCAGGAGGAGCTTTAAGGGCCAAAGAGGTCAGCTGAGCAGTGCTTTTTCTTCCCTGTCCCGCTCCTCCCACTCTCCCTTACACTCTTCTTTTGTCTGCTCTAAATTGCAGTTTAATGCTCATTACCAAGTCAGCCAGTGTTAATGAGCAAGGAAAAGGAGGACACTGAGTGCATGGAGGCAGAGAGGGGAGGCAAGGTTGGGCTGCGAGGAGATGGCACCACTGCACCACCTCCCAGAAGCGAGAAGCTGGTGCTGGTGGCCAAGCCTTAACGTGATGTGTCCAACAGTTTCCTTGCAAACACTGCCTTTTCACCTACGGTCTCCTCTCTCCGTGTAGCCCCCAAAAACACAAGAGCAAACAGAGAAAGCACGGAGCCTTGGGCGGCTGGGTGCCAGGGGAGGGGGCACGGGGGCTGTTGCCACCCCAAAGCCCCCACCCTGATGAGGAGGACTCGTCACCCATGAAGCATGGCTGCCCATAAGGATGCTCTTGCCCCAGCTAAACCACACTGAAACGTCCCTGAGTCTCGTGGCCTGTCAAGGTTTTCTCAGAGGATGTCAGAGCGCCGGTGTGACAGTCTGCGTCCTACCTCTAGGAGCCCCAATTTATATTCCAGTGCCTTTCTCAGCCGTTTGTGATAATATGCCAGATCTTACACCCGAGCGGCTGAGGCCCTGGCGTATTTCCCTGTCTGCCAACAGTCGCAAGTGGAGGTGGGAATGGCAGAGCCTTCGTCAGCCAACGCTATGCCAGCGAGAGCGGGGTGCGCTGGACGTCGTCGTGTTGTTTAGGTCAAACTGGTGCAACTTCCCAGAGCGTATAAATCTTTAGGGATTTTGATTTAAATCTTTTAAGGCTGAAACATTTTCCCCTCCCTAAAGAAACACTTTTACACTGCGATAATTTTAATGGGGAGTCCATAAAGCGAAGTAAAGCACCTTGGCAGTACCCAAGGGTGAAACACACAGGTAGTAAATGGTTTGCAGATTGCATCATTTCCTGGAGTCCTTGGACAGAGTGTCTTTACATCTTCTCGGGTTCAAGCATCATGCTTACAATTTTATCAAAAGTCAGAATACGTTTTTAAGGAGCTCTGCCCAGCCCGGAGCACTGACGTTTGAACAGAGAAAGAAACGATTTTCGGAGAAGAGGTGCGTGTCCTGGCTGCGGTCTGGAAGCTGACCCGTCGTCTCACGGTATTTCGTGCCCTGTGCTCTGCATCGAATTTGGAGGGAATTACAAGCGCTGGCCTCCTTTCTACAGAGACACTTTATAATCAACCTGCCCTGCTCTAGCAAATACTAGCAGAGTGTATTAAAGATCCATGCCTTTCCCCCAGCTAGTGCGGTTAACTAAGAAGCTTTACTTATCGAGTAAAGCTGGAATTTTACAAAAAGCTCATTTCCCAAGTAGGCAGCAAAGGAAGAGAGCAGAAATTTTAAAGGCCTCAGCACCCTGGGTGCTCACTGAAAACTAAGTCCTTTCGAGAATCTGACTGTTAAGGTGTCACCATGGGAGTTAGCAGAAGCACTGAGCACTTGAGAAAAACAGACCCGAGATTCATTGCCTGCAGGTATACTTACCTAGAGTTTCTTTCTTAGGATAAGACTTCAAGAGAAAGTGGCTCTAACATAGTGGCTTGCTGCTCTCTCCTTTCTTCCCCCTCCCTTCTCGCTCTTCAGTCAGGCAGTTCAGCTCCCTCAACCACTGGAAAACTGTTCAAGCATTTTTTGCCGGTTGAGTTTTCTGCCCTGTGGTGGGCTGTTTCAAAGCAGCACTGAGCCTGATGCGCGGGAGGTGGTGCACAGGGAAGAGAGGTGATGTCAGGAAAACCCTCTAAGATCAGCTCAGCCATCTACTGAAAAGTCCATGTTCCTCCATCGAGTCGTCCAGTCCCACCGAAATGTCGGGAACCAGCCCTGCTGCTGAGATGGTGGATGGCCATGGCAGCTCTGGTAGCAGCTGGAGTGCTCCGGGAAGATGGCATAGATTATGGGTGCTTGAAATTTTTTGAAAAGCTGGCACGAGGAGAGAAAGAAGGAAGGTGCTAAGTCAAGTTGACCTAATTCCACTTTAAAATCATATTGTAACCACTTATGCACAATACAGAGAGTATTTTGTTTCCCTTCTTTAGGTAGCTGTGGACTTGAGGGCAGATCAATTCTTTTCCGTCTTTAAATTCGCACAGAACCAAAAGAATGATTTTTCCATTCACTTTCTAGCTGCCCTATTTTAGCAAAAGATGCAAACACCCCACAGCGGCTTCGTGCTAACCAAACAAAAGCAATTCCTCTCTTACTAACAAGACCAGCAAATTAGAATTTGAGAGTCCTCTTTTTCTAACCGTTTGCCACTCTTTTAATCCTCCACCCCATCTTTTCAAATCCTTGAGGGAAACAGATGAGCTTTAAGCACGCCCCGGAGGTCGCTGTAGATGTATGTTTGTACATACGCACTCACTGGAACCTTTGCACTTCCCTAATCCAGGCAGGTCATGATGAGCATACAAACCCCAGCCACCTCGCCCCTCAGCAAAGATTTACTAGTCTATGCAGAGCGAAGACACTATTGTTAAGACCACATTGACCTCTTGAAAGGTATTATAGAATATTCACTCATCTCCTGTGAAGTATTATCATAAATAAGCCAAGGCACATAAATGAATGAAGTACATTTCATGTCGTAATACATAAATTCATTTGCTTCACAAATTGCAGGACTCACCGTAACCAGCTGACTCATTGAAAAATGCAATTCCGTTCTGGAAGATAAACTACGAAGTAAAAAATTACATATTACACACATAGATACTGAGTTACTAAACATAATGCACATATCAAAATGCTATCTGTGTAATAATTGCAAAGCCACAGACAAATCACTTTATCACGCACCTTTGCCTTCATGTGTTTTGCTGTTCACCAAGGGTTCAATCTTATCCCTCTACAATTTACCAGCATTGGAGCTTTGTACTTTTGAAAAGAAAGAGTGAAATTATGGCTGTCACAGAAATCAGTGAGAAAATGCAGTTAAATTTAAGGGGGGCAGAATGCGAGGGAGTCCTTGAAAGCCCTCAAGTGCCATAGCTAAAAATGGAGATTTTTCTCAAACCTGCAACTGGATTAATCCCCTAAACTTCAAGGGGAAAAAAATGTACACATATATTGTGATATCTGTGTAATGAATTTGTGAATCCTACAGTACAATGTTTCTTGAATTTTTTTCCATTTATACTATGACTTTGACCAACTTACTTGGACTTGCCAACTGAAGTCCTGAAAGCACTTACGCTTATGTCTGCTTTTCACTTCTGTGGCTAACTCTTTTGAAGGTTTGGTATCCAGTTGTTGTGGTGAAGCAGAGCATGTGCAGAGGAAGAACGTCTAATCCTTTATGAGACTGTCGACAAGAGCTTCGTACCACGGGAAGGGGAAGATAGGGAGCTCTTTGTCAGGGTGGTCAGACACTGGAACAAGTGAGGAAAAGAGACTGTGGCATCTTCATCCCTGGAAACAGCCAGCCCCCTGGGCAACCTGCTGTATCTGACCCTGCTCTGAGCCGGGAGAGTTGGAGGGGACGGACTGCAGAGGTGCCCGTTTGGTGACGGTGTGATCCGCGTGTTCTTTAGAACAGGAACGACATTAACATTTTGTCTGCTAAAAATTGCTGCTCCATTACATGTAGCAGAATAATATGATGAGAATGGTGTAACATACGTTGCAATGTTTCTCTCCTTTGAAAGTCGGCATTTGATATATGGCTGTTAGAAAGAGATTATTTTTTTTTTTAAGAGATATATTTTTTTAAAGTCAACACACTCTCTCAAATACACTTCTTGGGCTTTCTAGATCTCTCTTTTCTTAATGTGCTCAAATGCTAAGCACCATTCCAAATTCATGTCAATATATCTATTGACATCTTTCTTGCTGTTTTCCTCTTCTTCTATTCTCTGTGGTATCACTCTTGCCAACTGCTCCTGAGATCTTTGGTTATGATCTAGCAAAGCCCTTAAGCACATGCTTAGCTTTAAGAATGCAAACAGTCTTTGTGAATTCAGCAGGACATTTCCTTTAACTGCTTTGCTGGGCTGGGGCCAAAGTGCTCAGTGCTCTATATACAGATCGAAATATAATAATTCACACACAGTTAGTTAGAAAAATCACTGCAGAGTGTAAAATAAATTGGAACAGATTTTTCTCAGTCCCTTCACAGAATTTGGCCATGAAACACTACAAAATTCTACCAGCTCTGAATATAGTTTATAAATTAACGGAATTCAATTCATCAACATATGTCATGGAAAATATCTGGTTTATACACAGAGTTACTTTCACATGCACATTTTCTCTCTCTCTCTCACGCGCGCGCACACACACACACACTTATGAGACTCAGGCCTGCCTGACTCTGTTTCTTATGAACTATGTTCCTCAGCAAATGTCATAACTTATAACTTCTTCTAAAGTTCAGAAAATCGTCACAAATCACTAGGTAAAAGTTCACGGTACTTTGAAGCTCTTAAAAGACATTTTTGGGGAAGCTGTACAGAAGTTTACCAGCAGTCTGCAGATAAGCACAAACAAGGCAGAGATGCAAACACGAGACCAGCCTTGCAGGGTCAGGCCAAAGGTCTGAGTTCTTGCTATACCAGGTGCCCAGATAAGGGCACGAGAACAGGGCAAATGTATCATGGCATTTCTATATCCCAAGTTTATCCACTCAGCTTCCAGCAACGGGTGGCTCAGGTCTTCCCAAGCCAGAAGTGATACACCAATATTTACTAGTACATTAATTTTTTAATGTTTTTATTTTCATTGTTTTATCTAGTCTCTTTTTTAATCTGTGTAAACTTCTGGCGCTCACAAAATCCCGTGGCAAGGAGTTTCACAACTTAATCCAGCCTGTGAAGGAGCACCACCAAACACTTGCTGTTTGCTGTGGACATGCTACCTGATTGCTGTTGTCTCTCACGCAACAACTAGGGGCAGCAAACGAAAGAGCAGTTTCTTATCCGCCTTCCCCGTGCCATTCATAATTTTATCTTCCACTGTAACATCCTCCCTCTGCCAGCTCTTTTCTGAGCCGAAATATCCACCTCCATCTAGTCATTCCCCTGCAACATTCTTTGTAGAAAGGAAGAGCTGATGTGCTGGAGGAGGCAAGCTGTCTACTTCAACAAGGTGCTTCTAGGGGAATTTGAACTCCCAGGCTAATGAGACCTGGACGAAGAGATTTTGCCAAGTTGCGATGGCTTAAGTTTTTGCACTGTAGTAATGAACAGCTCTTCGTGCATCTACTAGAGTCTGCATTCTGCAAGTTGTGAGCTGTAAAATAACGTCATACATGAATGGCGAAACCAAACCATCATTTCTTTTTATTGCTAAAATGAGACAACTCTTAACAAAAATTTCTCAAGACTGTGCAAAGCATTCTGCTGGTTCTGAGAACCAGACCTTGTGTCTCTCTTTTTGTATCGTTTGAGACATAGCGGTGGAAGACTGAATGGTGGGGGTGAGGCCAGTTTCTTCCTTGACATATTTAGTTCAAACTTTCTTTGTGGGTTTTTGTGTGGTTTGTGGGTGTGAGCTCTTTGTACGCTACTAAGGTTTAGGCAAAAGAACCGGTCAACAAACGGCATGACTACTGAAAAATGGATTATGAAGTTCAGATCGGTAGCTGGAAACAACTGAACAAAAGAACAAAAAAAAAAATCCAGATTTTTTATGTCATGCTAAAATTCCCCTTAGCAGAGTATTGTACATATTCAAGACTGCAAGATTACCTCCAGCTCCGATAGCTGATAGCCACACATGCTTCCAGATGGTCTTCTCTGATAAGGGCAGTTATTGTTAACTTGCGTTGCATTTCTCCTAAGCTGCGCTTATTGCTGCATTTGCTCCCACAGCATTCGTTCAAGTCTTCAAGGCCTGAATCTTGTATTCCTGCTATAATGCTTTGAGATCATGAGATGTGTCACTAAAACACGTAGAAAAGCAGAGACTAGTGCACTGCCTTTACTTGCAAGTGTGTTACCTTATGAACCTCAATTAATCCAGTACCAAAATGGAATGAAATCTTGGCTCCATGAGTTCCAGCAGCAAAACTCACACTGACATTAAGGAGTTCAGGAATCTACTGACTTCTTCGGCCCTGCCAACTGTTGCAAATCTGTCTGTGCTGATGTCTGTAAAACGAGAAGTGAGATAGAAACACAAGGATTCAACCTCAAAACTTGGTGCTGCTCTATGGGAATCTGTAACTCTCATATTCTGTCTCCTAATGGGCATTCTTTCTCCTTTTTTTTCTTGGCTGCTTTTGAGTGTTTCTGGTGTGCCCAAGCGGGGTGAGCACTGGCTGTGCATCCAAATGTACCAGGTACAGTGCGTCTGCACTGGGATGTTAATGAATGTTGGCATCAGGAGACTGGCAAGCGAAGAACCCCATAAGAATAGCCTTTTCTTTAAAAATGTTCTTCTGAGCCCCATGGCTGAGGGACTGAGTTTAGTGCATGTCCAATGGGTTGCAGAATTTCTCATCACTGTGCCTGAGACTTTGGGTCCTACTGTCAAAATTGACAGTCTAAAATGTACACAATGGTCTGGAAATGCCAGTTCTTCAAAACATGGGAGGTGCACCTGGTATCTGCTCTCCCTTCTCCAATGGCTGGTAATCCAGCTTAATGCATTTGACTGAATGTGAGTCTCCAGGATAAGCCTCCGCTGTTGCCCATGAGTAACAAAATCCCGTCAGCTTTTTCATTGGGTTCGCAATAATTTCCTTAGTTAAAACATAAACAGTGCTGCTCCGCTCTGTTCTAGCTGTGGCTCTGCTTCCTTTGTGCAATGTATAAATACAAATATGTTCCTCTCTCACATTAGAAGGTGTACTGCAAATGTTGTATATCGAGAGATAGGACAGATCGACGCAAAGGTAACAGTGGGTAGCAGAGATACAGTTCCTACAAGACTCCAGGACATGCCAGACATGGTGTCGTTAACTATCATTAGCACTTGGAGTTCAGACAATGGCATATTTAAAGTACATGAGTGGCTTCAGTCCATTTCCCAGTGGGCAAGTGTCCACACGACAAAAGCACCGCTAGAATTGGCATAAGTGGTGCACTGGCAGCTTACCCAGAGCGACCCATGGACAGGAACCCAAGACAGGGACGCTCTCATGTTTCTAGGAGGATGTTTCCAAGACGGGTTTGTGACAAACTGGCGGGTAAGCCAACTGTCCTGCCACTTGGCCTGTATTACTAAGGTGTTAGCATGGCACTGTTCCCATTCCCTAAACGCATGTTTAATCTTTGACAAGGTACGGCGTTTGATAGCGGCATTGTTTACATATGCATGTGCTTGGTTGAGCTGCGGTGTGCTGCACTGTTAACGCCGTATCACTCATTGAACGGTCCTCTGAACTCTTGTTCTGCTAGCCTTTTACTGCTGAACGGAGAGAAAAACGGCCCCATTTTAATCACTAAGCTCTATTTTCTTAGAGGTAGCTCTTTCCACAAAGATACAGTCTATGAAATCCTTTAGTCACAAGAAATAAAGCCAATGATTGATTTGTATTCTGCAATGCACCCTCTGGCTAAAACCAAGTTATAAGCACCAAATGGTTGAGACGGGGCTTGTGAAAGGGCAGTTATGTGAGTGGCACTAGAAGAAAAATGTTAATAAAGGGCAGTCCATTGAACTGAGGTTAAATACTTTCATACTTCTCAACCAACCCAGAAATGTCCCTGAATTCTCATTAAAAAATGTTCTTCATAATCTGATGTTTTACCTCATTAAGGAAGGGGGATCTTGAGGATCAGGAAATATCACTTCGTTGAGGAGAAATAAAGGTAACAGGGACATAGCTTAAAAAAATCCTTTACTCTCTTCATTTCCTTTAAGCATTTGTCTTGCCTTTTTGTTCATTTGTCTGGGCTTTATTTTATTTTTAGTTTGGGGTTTTTTAAATGAGTGCACTCACAGAAGTTTGGAGGCTTGTCCCTAACCATGTGCAAGCTCATTTGTGCCCCTGAGCCAAATCGGGAGGGCAGCCGGCCTTCCCGCTGCCACAGCGGGCACCAGCCCTACGACCAGCCCTGCTCACCCGCCAGTTCCCACCCCAGTGCCCTCCAAAACACCCCCTGGGAACAGACGGAGTCTAGTCCCAAATAAGTATTTGAGGCTTTGAGGTTTTCCAAACTGGGCTGGAAGTCTCCGAGAAACAAGCCCCTGCCAGGTATATTGCACTACAGTCCTGCTTCCAGGTTAAAAACGGCCAAAATCCCAATATACTGGGAAAGGACTTTACAACACTTAGCAAAAGCCAATGGGTGTTTGAGTCGTGGTTTGGGACGTCATCAAGTCTGGCCGAACAAGAGTTAGCTTGCAGGAGTTTATACCAGGACCACAGCACAAAGCTTGGGTTTAATCCAGATCATTGTGTGCCTCACCGGTGGGATTTTGGATCTGGCGCTTCAGTTTATCCTGCAGTTGTGCTGGTTTTCAGCTGTGCCGCACAGTACAACCTGGGCTTTGGAACGCTTTGAGGATGCTAACACCTCATCTCTAATTTAAGCACATAGAAAGTCCCAGGGAAGTTTGCTTTGCATTATCATTTGCCAAGGGAAGTGACTGATAGAAGCGGTGTGAATTGACAAGCTGAGTCGAGCGTAAGGATGCGCGTGTGTTAGGGAGAAGCCCCACACTGGATAGGGAGGTGCACCTGAATGGAGATTCCCGCTCCACGGCCAGCAGAGCGCTGACCTGGTACAGCAAATGGACTGACCTCCAAGAAACTGTTGCAAGGATGGTGTCTCCCTCCTTAGGAAGGGGCGTCACATCCGTGAAGAGCTTTCTCCTGCATTAGGGAACAGCATATACCTTGATTTCAAACAGTATACATGACAAGCCAACATTTACTTTAAATTTTAAATTAGGATAAAATAGAATTTTCAGAAGTGCATGAGCTCAATACCCATTTAGTTACAGCTGGCATGTTTGAAAGTGAGGGCCATGCTTAATTTTGGACTTTTCTTTATAAAATTTTAACTTTTTTTGTTTAGCAAATGCTATATTTCAAACAAGTCTGTCAGTATTGACTGAGTAGTGTTTTTTCTGCTACAGAAGTGTTTAATCCTGAGAAAACTCAGATCTGAAAACCTCTTCATTGGCTGAAATGTTCAAAGATTTAACAAATTCAGCAAGTGGGAAAATTAATCTTTGAATAGAAGAAACAATCTGACAAAATAAGCCATAAAAGTAGGTGCCAGGTGTCGTAAGGAAGTTCTTCATGCTGCACTTGCTTAATGTATACTCAAAATGCATCCACTTTTGTTCGAAGATCCAACAAAACATATGAAATTGGGTTACACCAATTCTCTTGATCTATGAATCTTCCACTGTGTCAAAGATAATACACCAAACAAACTTACATGTAAATGGTGTGATAAAATGATCTACCGTATACATTATCATCCATTAATATTGTTGGGGCTAATGCATTTCATCTGTCACGCACTTTGTTTTATATTATCCCCACCTTACTAAAAAAAATACCATAAAACCTGCTGGGTTGACAGTCATGCAGGCTACCTGCTGGAAAGCGAAGGTCCAAGGACACGTGTCCCGTCACCGTTGTAGCCGCGGCTGCCGACAAAGAAGGAAGAAGAATAGTCTGGTTGTGAGGAAAGGTGGGCTCTGCTCTGGGCATGGCTGTTGCCCTCTGGCCAAGCCACTTCATTTCTTTCTCCTTGTCTCCCTCTTCCACTCATCGCCTGCCCTGTCCCTTGTTTGTAAATCAGCGGAGCTGCACGTGTGCTCACAGCAACCAGCGTAACGGCCCCCACGCTTGGCAGAAGTCTCCAGGCTCTACAGCATAGCGTAGTAAGTCGAAAATAGCAATTCATAATAAGATGAGAGACACTGAGATCACTCTGACCTTGAATTCTCTGCTGTCTTTTAACAGGGAGAGGGTGAAATTGGACTGAAACAGCCCCCTCGTTTTGTGTAGAGCCACCAATGACCCGGGCTGCATTTGAACCACAGCCCTAGAGGCGAAAGGCTTTGCGTCTCATTGCCAATTCACAGCAAGAACATAACTTGAGCCTACACACTAGTGCTAAGCAAGGGCTGAGTGTTACTAATCCTTATTCACATATCTACACCTATTAAAATCTCATGTGTGAAGGTTTGCAGGACTTGTTCCTTTATTGTAAAGATCGGCCCTTTCATAACATGTTCTTAAATCAAATAAAAAATGGACCTATCTGCCAAAAAGTGGAAAAAAAGACAAATGCACGAAGAATACATGGCTTTCTTCCTCAGACATATTGTGCTGAATGGCGTTGTTTGGCTTAAACTGAAACGTTATGTTTTTAGAAGGCAGAGAAGAATGTTTAGACATAATGGTTTAAAAGACTCATTATCGCAGGTGCTGCACTTTATTCTCTGATTCATTCTTATTACCAGAAAAGCCACCTCCGCAAAGGCTGCCTGGCGGTGTCCCTCCCGCTGGAATGCTTGCCCTTCTCACTGGCTGCATAATGTGCGGAGGGCAGGATTATCCGACTCGCTAACCATCCCTCCCGGCCCACGCGGCTCCAGGATGCTGGGGAAAATCTACTTGGATAAGATCTTTCAGATTCTGACTTTCAGTGACCCTGTGACAGAACAAGATAGAAAACTGCCGCTTTTTAAAATGCCAGGTAGTTACTTTCAGCTGCTAACAGATTTCCTCATTCCCGACAGAATTTATAAGCATCCTTTATAGCTCTTTTTTTTTTTTCATGTAAATTATGGGAATTAGTCCTGAAGACCTTAAAGAATTCTCGTGAAAGACCACTACATCCCTCCTGATGCTTGCGTTCCAATGGACCAGGCCTTTCAGAAGGGAGACCAGGTGGAGTGACGGAAGACAAGAGATTGCTTTAAAAAGAAACATTCTCTGAATATTTCAGCCAACAATGGCAGCCAGAGGTGACTGATGGAAGCTGCTTGTCCAGTGCTTTTTGTGAGCACAATCACAGTGCTCGTAGGCTGTGTGTTAGAACTGCAATTGGTCACGATATCATTTTGAGCCCTTTACTGATACACATGCAATCATGCAGAATAAATCTCTTAATTATTGTCTTGCTGTCATACTGGTTTTTCCCTGATGCTGATGGGAAGTTATCACAGGTAAATCACGTCTGTCTGGAAGCTGAGCAGCCTAAATGTCAAATGCCGAGGTTTCTTCTCCTACGCAGTCTGTACCCATGATTCCAGTCCTAATTCTTTCTCTCCAAAAAACCCATGCCATTCTTTGAACCATTGCTTTTGCAGTAGAAGCTCCTATCACCACTTCAGTATCTTCCCATATCTTCCCCAAATTTCAGTTATCTCTTTTAAAAGTCATTTGTAAAGAGAGCTTTTTTTGGCTATTGCTATAAAAACACAGCTTCTGAAACCCAGCCGTCTGTGGGGCATGGATGGATCTTCTGTTTGGGAGGTGTCCTGTCATGTCATGCCAACTCCAAGCCTTCACTTCCCAACGCTCCTACACGCAGACTGGTTCTTTCCTTTTGTTAGAGGAATAGAGGATGAGGGGTTCAAGTTTAAAACGTACCAATATTTTGCTAATATTACTTTGTCACATAAACAAACAGTGTATTTTTCATATGTCATGCAATTATGACTAAGAGATGGTCTGTGGTGGCTGAAATAAGAAATAATGGCCCACGAAGTCAGGGATAGAAGGCAAAGTATCCACAGAGCCATATAAAGAAGTTATCCCCATTGTACACAGCATGTGGAGCCTGTAATCCTTCTTTATTAATTCTGTTTTCTTTATCTGTCGTTGAAGTTACTTTATACAAAAGATACTATAGAAAGTAACGTGGCCTTCCATTGCCTTGTGCATATCACACTCTGTAAGAATAAAAGCACTTTGGTTTTATAAGGAAAGAAATGTGTAATGTTCACTATGAACCCACATGATCAAACTCAAGTAATCAAATCCAAGTCCTGTCATCAAGAAAAAAAAATCTGATACTAAAAAAAAAAATAGGGCCAACAAAATCTCAAATGTCTTCACTCACCCCACCTGCCAACACCTGCCATTCAGCATCAGTACCCAGCTGATGTCAGGTATTAAAAAAACAATGTATTTGTCGCATACACCTGTATTTCTCAGCTGAATTCCAGGAAAACCACCCCAAACTCAGTCAGAGCAGGGACAATCAAGCAGTTTGCTCCAGCGAATCTCTTGGGCGCTGGGTTGCTGTGAGTCTGAATGGGCCTCTCAGTGCGGTGGTGAGCTCCCAGCTGATTTTCTGTTTTTAGTGAATACATATTTTCATTTGAAGCCACTGCAAAAATTATTCCGTGCTGAAAACAAGCATTCCTGGATCTTATAAACAAACAGTATAAATAAAGAAGCCAGGCCTTCAAGTGTGACTTTGTTCTAGAGGAATATTAAATGCAGTGCATCACACAAACTCACTCACAGTCACTCTCCCCACCCTCTTTTTAATTTATACTTTTGTTTTATTTGCAGGCTTTTAAAAAAGAATTACATAGCATAGCACAATTGGCCACCAAACCGAAAGAAAAAAAAAAGTAAACCAACACTTTACTCAAAGGTTGGAAATGCTGCAGACAGAAATTATTAAGTCCTTAACATATCAATCCAGAGTTGTATAATTCACATCCAGAGCTGCTACCAAGTCACGGGGGGGTGACTTAATATGTTCCCCAAAGTCCATTATGTTATCCATATCCAGGAAGGTATCTGTGCCAAGGCTTTCTTGAATCAAAGTGATGTCCACCATTCTTCAACTGTGAGCCTGCTGAGATTTTTTTTTTTTTTCCCAGTTCCTGGCAAATAGATATCTGGCTCTAGTACATGCCAGATTGATGCACTTTGCGACTGATCCCTTAATAATATTCAAGTCTCCTAGCCCCAGAACACAAAAGCTCAGCAACTGCACAGATATCTACCTCCAATATTTTTTGCTGATATAAAAAGAAATCCTGTTATCTCCTTCCCCCCAAAATGCACTCATTCTCTTGTGCTAGCCCCCACAATCTTTTGTTTGTTTGGTTTTTTGTTTGTTTATTTGGCTTTCATATAGGGTTAGCAACTAGAGGATTTGTTGTTAGTTTTAGCAATTGTGGGGATAAACTATAAGTGAAAAAGAGAGAAGGAGAGAGGAGCAGAGAGCGTGTGAGTTTTACACTTTGGGGCTACATTACATCTATGCAATATTTTCTAATACGTGTATTCATATCAAGATGCCCTACATGACTTCAGTGCTCCCTTCATTATACACAGCTATTACTCTTAAGTCAAGTCCGTGTGTGGAGCCGTTTTCCAACTGTGATTAAAAATTCCAAGGACATAATTGTTAAAAAGATTAACAACCACCTATTGCAAATAAAGCATTTCTCAGAAATCAAGAGCTAAAAGTAAACAGCCCAGTCTGGCCTCATTCCTTACGCTTTTATTGCTATACCCCTATGAGACTAAATGGATAGAACTATTTTATAACATTGTGCTGCTGTATAATGCTCTTTAGTTGCAATATCATGATATATTAATACATACCTACACTTCAGTCTTCAGCAGTTCCTTTCATCTGAACAGATGAGATCTAAGCCACTTTCTTTCAGTGTTTTTTGATTTGTGGACCCCTACAAATTTCCTATGGAAAGTATGGCCCCCTTTAGAATTTCCATATGCAGAGATTGCTACATAGCATCTGCAAACCAGTTTTCCTTAACCTTTTATTGCTAAAGGTAGCAGGAGTCTGTAGGTCACAGACTGAAAACATTTTCTAAGACCTTACAAGTTAATTAAGCTGCAAACGCCTCACCCATCCAGACCAGCAAACCCTCCACGTTACAAAGGTGCTAGCGAAGGGACAGAGAGGATCATTGTCTTCCCAAGAACACCCCCACAGACAGAAACTTTGCCTGGGACACCGTATTTCCAGGCACACTCTTTAACCTCCGCTCTTCTTGGGCAGCAACACATCTGGGCAATACCAGCAGATCCTGGGCGCAGAGATCTACAGTGATTTGAGGGAGTCTTGCAAACGAAGCCACCGAGCCTGTGTCTACAGCGTGGCTTCACGAGAAACCTTTTGCTGTGTTTTCAGTAGTACCAAGACTTTTTACACTGTAATCAGGCTTTTTCACTGTTCTTTGGATGATATAAAAATCGCTGCATTCAAGATGTTGCGGGTTTCTTTTCTTTTTTTTGTGGTGCTTGTTTGTGATAAATGAAGATGACTTAAAAATTGTAGTCAAAGCTATTTCTTCGATGCTTGTTTGCATTTCTAGTATAGGTCTTATCTTTCACAGCAGACTACATTGCCACTGGAGTGCTAAAAAAAAAAAAAAGCAGGACAGCCCATTAAGTGAAGATCAGAAGTTGAACAAATTGGGAAGCTACTTTTCATGGAGCTGTTAAAATCATCTGGTTTTGCTTATTTGCTCTTAAACTGTAACCTTGTGAAATGTGTGGCTGAGATTAAATCATTGTCAAAGTTTCAGCCTGTGTGCCCTTCCATTACAGCGTGTGAGAGTTCCCCCTGCGCGTTCTGAGATAAGTCTGGACTATTTTTGTTCGAATAGTTAGTGCATTCAGAGCGACTTGTTCCAGCACAGATAAGGCAAGTGGTGCTTTACCACGACGTACTAGCTGGTCTTGCTGAAGTGTGTGTTACAACAGGCTAAGTATCACTTCCTTGTCTACACTGGCAATTTGGAGTAAATTGGGACATTCTAGTTAAGCTTTTGTAAAAAAAAATCTTTTAGAATCCTGCTACAGACTCCAAGATGAACTCCAGCACTGAGATTCCCAAACTGTGCATAGTAGACTACCCTGTGGGAGGATGGTGGGTCTTGATGGTGTCTATTTCCGTTTTTGAGCAATGCAACTGGTGACAGTAAGATAAAATTGAGAGTAAAAGAAAACCTAATGGCAGTCAACAATTTGTGCGTTGATTTTTTTTTTTCTAACGTAATTCTTCCAGTGGCTGTAACAGCAACAGAGATATGATGCGGCCTCAGCTGGAAAAGGAAAAGGATTTGATATTTGTGGGTGGGAGAAGGGGTTCACGGTGTAATCCCCATGTGACGATGACATTACTAACACCGAAGAAGCAGCGTGGTGAACATGAGGATGCAGGCAGTCTGCTCCCTGTGGGCCTTCCCCGCATGGGCTCCCTGCTGTTTGGTACCCGCACTGCCCTCTCCCTATGGACCTTCCCTCCCCTGGGTGCTAATTCGGACCTCTCTTACACTCAAGAAGTTGGACTATGATCTCTCAATCTCCTACCATATTCAGCTGAAGTTGATCTATGGTTACAAATGTTACAGCATGATGAGGTGAGCTACTTTTCTCCCAGAAGCCAAGATAAAAGAGGTGAGATTGTCAGCCAACAAAACTAGGGAAAGTTAAACTTCACATATCTCTCTGATGAAAAACAAGCACAATAAATCTTTTAGAAAGTAAAACAAAACAAGGGCGCTCTGTGTTGTTAAGAGAAACAAATCCAGAAGGATTTTACAAAAACTTTTAAGCGTTCTGGTCAAAGTTATACTAGAGTATCACATATTCTCTTGACTTAATGTTGGTGCCAGTTCCAGAGACTGTATCCCCAATGTCACAATCTTGGCATTTCCCTTAAAACCACAGTTCCTGGATGTCTGTCTCCCAGAGTCTCTGTGCTTTCTTTATTAAAAAACGGAAATGTCTATCCTTTATGGTCTTTATGGTCAGGATTTCAACTAGGGAATGCAAACAGGAGTGTACTGTAAACTGGCTTAATACTCCAGACAATAAATTTGGGGCATACAAAGACACTGTTTCTGTTGTCTGCTCATAGTTGTTTCCTTCTATAAAGAATCTTCTTTATAACTGGGGTTCAGCTCTTAGGGATGTGAAACTTTGTGTGTAGTCTATGCCAGTCCTTTAGTCCCGGCTGCAGTCACTGGAGCAGACAGGTACCACAGGGACATGAGTCATCCCACGGTGGAGATACTTCAGCTAGCTGGCATGAGTCACTGTTTGGGCCTCTTTACTAACTACACTGGACAAGCAGATGGCCAGCTTAAAGCTGGGTGAGACAAAATACTCTCTGACATGTTACTGTTGCAGATGATCTTCAAATTAGTCTGTTTTCACTGCCTTATCCTGCAATCCTCAAAATATAAGCAAAGCCCTGTGCCTGTTGTGTCCTGCTGATGCGGGGGAGGTGAACCTGAAGACATGAGACCTGTCATGGACAACAGAATTGCAGGAAAAGGAGTGAAAGCCACTGGTGATATAAGATGGTACGCTTTTATAACATTAATTTGGTTGGAACTAGAGGAAGATGAGTTTGAAATAGAAGTGTGGTGCTGGTTTGGTTTTTTTGTTTTTTTTTTTTTTTCTTTTTCCCCAGAGACGGTAATGAACAACTGCTGGAACAAAATTTCCCTACACTGGGAAGGGGTTTCTGACTTGAAATCTTTAAAACCAGGCCAGATGTCTTTCTAAATGAAATACTGTAGCTCGGCTAGGAATGACAGACTCGAGTCAGGAACCACTTGTTGAAATTCAATGACCTCTGTAATACACGACCTCAGAGTTGAAGATCAAAATAGTCTCCTAAAAATCCTACTTTTATTTATTTGTATTAAAGTAGTGCTTAGATCCAAATAACATCCGCTTGCAGAAAAAGAACCCCACACTTGTAAAAATTTTTTTTTTGTTAAATCAAAACTAACATTGCTATTTTCTGCTAAACATTGTATATACGCTTAGTAAAAATAGACAGTCCTTGCCAAAAGAGCGTATTATATGCATTTTCAACTACAAACATCTAGTTTTGTGCACAGAAAGAACCTCATGGATTGTGGTAACAGATCGATGCACACACAACTGACCTAATTGGTGCAACAGGATTTCTGGGCATGTCAAGTACCTGGGGCACAGTAGAAGCTCCCTGCATGTCCTGAGGTGGCTATAGATGGCCATTGACGACAGAACTTATTTGTCCAGGCAGGAACATCTTAAGGTCTGATTCTGCGAGCTTCTGGTTATCCTCCCAGAGGGAGCAGTGGGAGTTCACCGCTTTTCAGGTCTGAAATCAGGAGGAAGGAAGGAATTTCATATTCCTACAAGACGGTACACTGCTGCCTTACCAACTTTCCTGCAATTGTCCCGTACTGCAACAGCAATGTTTCAGTCATAAATCACGTGGCTCTAGTGCCACAGGAAAGTATGCAAAATGGGCTGCATGTACTATTTTAGCTATGCTCTCCACTCCAGCCCAGACATAGATTGCTTTAGGTCAGAGGGACAAAGAGAACGAGCCGGAGGACATGTGTATATTGATAACAACGTGCACAATTCTCCCAGGTCCTCTGTACATAGACTTCGGTCTGGGCCACCAAAGGAATCTAGAGACCACTGTCACTCTGATTTGTGTGATCTCTGCTTTCTTCTGCAGCCCTCTTTAGCAAAATTACTGCCTCAGCTCCCTGCCTTTGAGAAGGAGGCTAAGCTAAGAAGGCTGGCAAGGTGGAGAGAGAAGAGGGTGCCTCAGGCGAGCAGTGGAGATGCCAATTCTACCACAATGCCTTGAATGCCAGATTATGTCTTCCCACAGATGCAGGAGATGTCCTAAGGGTGCTGTTGCCTGAAGAATTACACTGGTTCTTGTACAACCATGAGTTGTAAAAAGGGTGAATGGAGCGGGTGTGTATGGTAGACCTGTGCCTCGGGTGAAACAGCAGACAAAATACACAGTGTTTCTTGTGAATGCAGGACCCACCCTTGCCCCTTGAGCCTTCATTATTAGAAAGAAAAGTCTCCAAAGGAGTTTTACACCTACCAAATGCCTTGAAATCCAAACACAATGCGTTTTCTATGAGACAGGTGCTGATCACAATCTTACATTTGTCTTTTGGTTTGAAATTGTAACCTCCTTTCTGGTCAGGGCCAGGAAGCTCTCACCTGCAGAACAGAGCTCTGTAGGATTAGGGTCCCTGAAAGGAGCCAACAGACCTAGAGGGCCGAGGTGGAAGAGGAGAAGAGCAGCTCCCCAGCTTCCCTTTGGCAGAGGCATGCTTTCTGAAGGAGAAAGTAACTCAAGAAAGACTGGCTTGAAGAACCAGAGCAGAAATGTCCTGAAACCTGCTGCCTCTTCTTTTCCCAGTCTAGTAGATGAAGGATGTTTGGAATTACGCCCCTCCCTGTAGTGCTTGCAGGTCCATCTCTTCTATGTTTCTAGGGATCCTGAATTAAGGACAGGGAGCTCAGACGTCAACTCTGCTGGAGCTAATTGCAATACTTCAGGCTGCAATGATTCCCAGAAAGGACCCTGTTCCCGTGTCCCTGCCAACTGTGCCTCTCCAGAGGCATTATCTAGAGGCACCAGCAGCAGACAGAGCCTCTGATGCAATAAATCTTGGGAGCACTCCTGAGACACAGGGCGAGCACTTGATGTTGCTGCTCCCCTGATTGTTTTGGATAGCTCATTGTCACCTAATTGTACTGTAGGAAGGTCTGTCCATTCCCTCCTGTCTGCTTATTTGTGCCCTCAGGCTATGTAAAGACTGCATGTGCCTGAAACAACAGCCAAGCACAAAGTCTCCAGTGCCACTCTTTTGGTATGCACTAGCTCAGATTGCTTGTTGCAAGAAAAACCTCTGTCTGTTGATAAATGGCAGCGTATTTTACAAAGGGAGAGAGACTGCTCGCTCCTTCAGCAGGACTCTACCTCCTTGGCCGACTTGAAACTGCTTGATGCAGTTGGGAGGCCTTTGCCAAATGAGAAGGAAAAGAAGGAAGATGTACGCTTCTGACGGGAGCTGGAGGAAGAAAAGGAAAATCCAAAACAACCTTTAAAGCAGAATTATCAATCAGAAAATTATTTGCTAGGAAATAGTAAAGTACAGTACATACCTCTATTATAAATGGCCTGACCAAGCTATTAAAATACTTTCAAGGAGAAGTTAAGAAGGATTTTACTGAGAACCCTTTTACTTTGTGTATGCTTTAATAGATCAACTATTAATTGCTATGATCATAAACTTTCAGTATCAGGAGCTTGTTTGCACATGCAGCGGCATAGTAGTGGCTCTGTGCAAAACACTGGTAACAACTGCTTCCATGGAGAAATGAAACCATACGTTCCCGTGGTTTTCTGTAAGATGAAAACCTGTGTTCTAGCCTTGGGTCGCTTCCCGGAGGAGTGCACTTCTTGTGGAAGTGCGGCTGCCAGCCTGCGGCCCTGGCCGGGGTCTGAGCTGGGTGTTCAACTCCGGCCTTGCAGTAAACACAGTACCCATTCACTTCCTAGCCTAAATTAAACCGTCCCGTCTTAGCCCAAAATGACATTCTCTTGGTCAGCCTCCACTGTCACCCTTACTGAGTATGATGGTGGCCACAGGCTGCTCTGAAGATCCGAGATATTTGGGACAGAAAAACACATGGCAAGAAACAGTGGTGCACTGAAGAGCACGAAACCTAACTGGATTGATTGGGAGAAAAACTGAGGCACGAGGGAATGCACTGAGTTGCTTGTGGCCTGAGGATGGCTCAGATCACTCCTATGGTGGGATCGCTCCTATGATTGGAGGTCTGTGATGGACTTTTTAGGAAAGACGGGCAGGGAAGAAAAGCAGGGGGTGTACCTTCTATATGAAGGATCAGCATGAATGTATGGGAACAGGAGAAAGGCTGCTTGGGAGCTTGCGGGTGGAGATCAGAGGACAAGCCAGTAAGGCTAACACTGTGATGGGTTTGTCAGAGATCACCTGATTAGGGTGGCAAAGTCAATCAAGTCTTTGAACAATTAGGAGTCTCCAGATCACGGTTCATGGTGTTATTGGGAGAATTTAACCTCCCTGACTTCAGCTGAAAGGACAAGACAGTGGGATGCAACAGGTTTGGAAGGTCTCTGGAGTGTGTTGAGGAAAACTTCTTAACACAGATGGTGTATGGCCAAAGGGTGGGTGACGGTCCCCTAGACCCTGCTACTCACAAACAAGGAAGAACTGGACTGGGATGTGACAATCAACAGCAGCCTTGGCTGTAGGAGCTTTCAATCCTGATGGAGTGAAGAAGACAAGCAGTGGAGCACAAACCTGAGGTTTCAGGAAAGCAGACTTTATCATCCAATTTAGAACATTACAGTCCGAATGGGTAGACAACTAGATGGGTGAAAAACTGTTTGGATGACCAAGCTCAATGGATAGTGATTAAATGGGTCGAACCCCTGGTTGTCAGCGGCACTAAAGGGGCCTATCCTGGGACCGGTCCTCTTTGACATTTGCATCAATGACCTGGTGGAGGTCTTATCACCTTTGCAGATGACACCGAATTGGAAAGACCAGTTGACATGCTCAAGGGCAGGGCTGCCATCTGGAGGGACCTAGAATGGGCCAACAGGAACTTTATGAAATACAACAAGAACAAATGCGAAGTCCTAACACATAGCTGTCTCAGCTCTGTCCTTGGAGGTTTTTGAAACCTGACTGGACAAAACCCTAAACAAACATGTCTGAATTCAGGGATAAACCTGCTTTGAGCAGGAGGCTGGACTAGAGATGTCTTCGCGTCCTTTCCAACATGAGTGGTTCTGTGATTGTATGGTATGATCAGATAATCCTGTGTTGTTAAACTTGATTATTTTAAGAAGTTACTACCCCTGTGCTGACTACTGCCATCCATCAGCCAGAACCCCTACAGCTGGAATGCAGCTGGCGCATGTTCATGTTCCTAGACCATTGCAAAACTAATCCCTTTTACCTCATATTGCAACAGACTACAAATGCATACGCAGCTAATTACTGTGTGTCAGTTGAAAGGGCAGTCACTTCTGGCTGAGGGCATGCTCATGGCTTAAAGCTTGCTCGGTTCGTTGCTGACCGCCATCTGCTCTCAGCCACAGCTCACCTACAAGACCACCCTCACTGATGCTGCGTTAGTGCAAGCCAAATTATTATAATTTTATTATCTGTATTGCCATGCCATCCACAAACTCTGTTTAGGGACCAGCATCCCAGAAAAAACGCGGAGCAAAAAGAGGGCCCTTGTTCCAAAGCACTCACTGCCCAAAGGCAAGAGGTAGAAGAGCCCAGGGAACCAGCCAGGCTGTGGCCTGCAGTCTCAGCCCGCAACCTCCGTGCTCCAGCTCCTTAAATGCCATCATGTATTTCTTAGATAGTAGAAACATACTGCATCTGGCTAGTGTTTGATGTTTGCCTGTGAGCATATACACACCTACACCCAAGTCCTTTCCTATGAAATGGAAGTATTTTGTAAATTTAACGGGCTACTGTTCTGGTTGGTTTGGGAAACAGACATATAAATACAAATCCAAGCATGCTTAGTTTAAGAATGTGTATTTATAAATAAACATGGCTAAACTTGCTGGTCATATTTATTTGTTTCTGTTTGCAACATTAGATCCGGTCTGAGGCGATGGCCAGCTATACAGGTGCACATAGATCTGTGTTGCACAAATAAATCAAACTAAAGCAGCCCAGTTCTTGCAGACTGGCATTAGGATAAGTATATCTTAAGAAAGTTCTTATTCAGACTTGGCTTCAGGCAATAAAACGTCATAGATGTATAACTCTAGTGAGTGAAATTTCTAGGGAGCAAATTAGGCTAAAAACATCTTCTAGAGACAGCTAGAAAGGAATCAGACACCACCTGAAAATAAGGCAAGTTATGCAGTAAATGTTTCATTTATTGGATTTTTTCCATTACTATTAGGGTTAAAAGACATGTTGTTAATAAAAATGGTATATTTATGGAGGGGTCTGTATTTCAGAAGCCTATTTCTTGTCATTCACTCCTATAGTGCTTGATATCACCTCACGATAAAGTGTGAATAATCCCTGCATGAATGCATATTTCTACCCATTAACCATTTTATTATTACACAGAATTATCTCTAACAAAAGCAAGAGGTACAGCTGTGGCATAGGCGCTAAAAGGGAGGTATGTCCCTACAGGGCCATAGCCATGACTTGGGAAGCAGAGCGTAGATTGAGAGACATGAGGCTGTGTTACAAGGGTGAAAACAAACAATACGCGAGGCTTTTTGGTACCTAATTTTCCAATGTTTCTCCATCAAGTGCGTCTAGAAAACCCACACCTATTGCTCAAACAACACACCGTGACCTGGTCGGTATGTGTGAAATCTAAAGCCACAAAGAAATCTAGCAGTAGCACCACGATCTGGTGGTTTGTCGATATTTTCACATTTGATAGCTTTTTTGAATTTTCGCGTGTGCTTGTTTGGGTCAATGCAAATGACTGCAGCAAGGAGCCATGGTTTCTGTGTTTTCACGCTGTCATCTTGTCTGCCCTAGAAAAAAATTCCCCTCTTTGCTAACTCTGAAGAGCCAGTACTGGTAAGGCACTGGGCAGATGTGTTTGCTTCGTGTTATTGGAACCTTTTCAATAGTGAAATCTTTTTTGACATTCAGAGCAGATTTAATGATCCAAGATTATTTGTAAACATACGGACTCCTTTGAGCTGTAGACTCAAATCCCAGCCTGGTCAACCAAAGTCCTTTTATCTTTCCAAAATAAATAACTTGAATTTTACACATTGCAACCTATGTTGGGACCTTTTGGAGAAGACCATGAAAACGGATGACTCACCCCAGACATGTAGACATTAGCCAGGAGATCCAGCTGGCAGCTAGCAGACCATATTTCTCCAATATAGACTCGGGCCTCTGGTGAGACATTAAAGATTCCAAAGCATTTTTCATAAAACAATAAATTTCCTTGGCTGCCCCTGGTCAAGCTCTTCCCTCTCCAGTTCACTGCAATGTGAGCTGGGAAGAGAACCTCACATTCTTTTTCGCCGTTGCTGTTCATGAGATTCTGCAGGATTCTTGGGACCAAAATGTTGTGCCCAAGTGTAAAACGGTGACGCCACTGTCGGTAACCAAAAGCCATTGCTCAGCATTTTGTATATTGTACCAAGCTATGAGAGTTACAAAAGCTTCCACTTCGTCATCTGTGCTAGAGGTCAGCTTTGACAAGAAAGCCGACCTCGCTTGAAGACTGAACTTGGAGCACCTGGCTTTGTCTCGCCGGCTGTTACTTAAAATCAGGTATCCAAACAATAAATCATGTTTCATGTACTGGATTAGCTTGACTTTTTTTTTTTTTTTTAGTATTGTGTTTCTTTCATTGTTAAACACTATACTTTTTTTTAATCTAAGGTACCACCTGAGAACTTACTACTCAACAGGTGCTGTTGACCCCTGGAGAGCTCTCACTTCCCCCATCAACAAGAACCGTTACATAAAGGAAAATGAAACAAATAAGATGCATAAGCTCCCCTAACACCATAATTAAATCATGTCAGTTTAGTAATCAGCAACAATACCTGGGCTTCAAAACCAAGCTAGCTGTAAGCAGTAGTTTGAAAACGAAACCCTAGAAGTTTGCAATAGGAAAAAACTGATGTTGACATGAAATCTAGAAAGCATTTTCCCAGCCCTTTGTGGAGCTCCTCGGAGTCCACTGTGGTGGCAAAGCTCCAGCTGTGCAAACATGCATGGGCAACGCCTTCCACAGCTGGGGCACAGCCCCCCGGCCTTCCAGCCAGAAGCCACCAGAGCCAACCTAGGGCCACCACATGGCGTTGGGGCGAAGACGGCTGAGCCTCCTTCTATCGACATTTACTCCTGTGAGTAACATTACTTGGGTGAGTAGGCCGGGTGCATCATCATCCTCATGAACAGTGTGTCAGAACGATACTGGCACGTGTGAGGCTCTACAAAATCAGGCCCTTCTTCTGCAACCAGTTTTGGGCAAGGACTGGGCCTGTCTTCAACACCAACTTGTGATGATGCTTAATAAGGAGTTAGCAACAACATTGGGACTGAAGCAAAACTCTACTTGTTTAAAAAAAAAAAAAAAACAAAACACAAAAACCCAACAAACCCACAGCAGATTGTAAAAAGATCTTTGAAAAACAAAACAAAACTGTGCAACTGTTTTTGTTCGTTTGGATCAAATTATAACACATGGCCCTGCAAAGTAAATAGGAGTCTGTCACATTTGTATTTCTAATCTCATATTGTTCTGGGATATAAAGGCATTTTAAAAATCAAAAGGCGAACAAAAATGGAGAATATTTGCTAAGGTGTCACTCTGCAAGGCACTAGTTAGCAAAGACAGTAAGTACATAATCAGGGGCAAATGGGGAGCGTGCGTGCCCACAGACAGTTATTTACTAAAATCTGTGAAAGTAAAAAGCAAGTTAGTCAAAAGACCAGTGGAAAAAGAAACTGTTCAATGCATCTGTACATTGAGTTAACAGTGAAGTATTTCATTCTTCATGTTTTTACTTGGTGTCTTGAAATAATCCCTTTTCTGTCTCCATATTCCCACTTAGACATTGTTCACAGACTTATTTATTTATGAAGTCTGAAGGTTAGTCCCTACCTGCTGAGACTAATTAGCCCTGTTCTTTGTGTCCTATGCAATCCTGTCTGATTAAATGTACACATTTGTTTTACTTCTTTTCATGCTCCCTTTCACTCTACTTCTGCTTTACTGATTAATATTAAAGTTGTAAGTTGCAGTGATTTTTTTATTTCTATTTTGTCTGCATCTTTCCCTTTAGTATGCAAATTTCTATGTGAACTTTTTAATGCCTGAGAATTCGCGTTAGCCTTGTCGATCTCTGTATTATTATTTTTATTATTCTTTTTATAGAAGACAGTTTAGCCGAAACCCCCAAACTCTCTAAATATTGCATGACAAATTGGCTTTGTTTTGGAAACCCTATGTGCTGAATGGCCCTTAGCGTGAGCAGCAGGTTAGATTTCTGGGGGAATGTTTGGATTATTTAGTACAGCCCGTCCCTTGCTTTCTAACACCATTTCCATTAGGCAATCTACTAATTCCCATTGAAATTACTGTCCCCCCCCCTCCTCGCCCCCCCTTCCCCGCTCCCCTCCTTTTGTTCCTCGCCCATGTTAAAGTTTCCAATTGACTCGTCCATTGTTACAATTTGTCACCGCTGGAAGATCAATTTGTTTTCCCCTTCCCCTCACCACATTATTATATTCGGGGACCAGATGCCGTTTCTCGCATCTGCATTATTCTGCTCCCCATTTTGTTGCCGTGCCGCCAGAGCCGTGGCTAGTGACTTTACAAGAAGGCTGCTGGTTCAGGAGCCCCGGGCAGCAGCATCCCCCCCCCTCCACGCCCCCGACCCCCATTCCGGGGGGGGTGGGGGGAGGCTCCGGTGCCCCCGCACCCCCCCTGCCGCCCCCGCCGGCCCCCCGGCCCCCCCCGCGGCGGGCACCGACCCGCTTTCGCTTTGATTTCCCCCAGCGCGATGTTTACGCCGCCACCACCACAACTTTTCCACTTCTGAAGTCTGGGAGTCCTTGATTCTCCGTCCTGCCATGCTAATTAACTTCTTAGCAGTCACATTCCTTTTCCTCCTTTTTTTTTTTTTTTTTTTTACATCAAGGACCAAAAAAAAAAAAATTATGCCTTACTATAAGATAATTTGGAAATATCTGATCTTCAGCGAGTGATCTCGCACATTTTCATCCTGCGTGTTATAACCAGAATAAATGGAAGGAGCAAGTGCTGCTTAAAAAAAAAAAAAAAAAAAAAAAGGCTTTTACTATATTATAGTGTTTATTATGATTGGAGTTTCTTACCTCCAACGAGAGGCCAGAAAAAATGTTAACGGTTTAAATTAAAAAAAAAAAAAAAAACAACCACCCCACCCCACCACCCTGTAGTCACATGTAGCCAAATAATGAGGGCACACATCCTTCAGGAGAATCCGGGCTGCGCGGAGATGATATGTTTATTAATGCTCAGGATGGAAAAGTTAGCGCTTTGCAGAGCGCGGAGGCAGGGGCACTGCTTTGGGTGCTTTTCCCCTCACTCCCCCCGTCCTGGCAGCTCTGCGCTACAGTGCAAAATTTATTTTTTTAATTTTAATTTTTTTTTTTTTACCACCCCCCCCCCCACCCGCCCCCTTCGCTCCCCGTTTTGTATCCCGGCCCCCCTCCCCCGGCGGCGCCCCCCCGCAGCCCGCTCCCCTCCCCTCGCCCTCCCGCTCCCATGCCAAAAAGGATCATTGTTAGTTTCCTACTTCCCCCACCCTCCTCCTCCTCCCCCTCCCGCGCCCCAGACCTGTTTATTTATGCAGACGTCACCGGGGAGCCCCCGCCCCCTCCTGCATCTCATTAAGTGCCTGGTGTGTTTCTCGCTCCCTGTCAATAATCCCGGATCCCAGACTTCTCCGTTCCTCCGGATTTCGATCCCCCTTTTTCTATCTGTCAATCAGCGCCGCCTTTGAACTGAAAAGCTCTCAGTCCAACTTCAACTCACTCAAACCCGAGCGGCACGGGCTCCCAATATCCGCGGCGGCTGCCCCCCCGTTACAGCTGACTTCTTGGGTTGGTTTGTTGCATTATTATTTTTTTTTTTTCTTCCCCCCCCCCTCCCCTCCCTACGCCCCCCCCCTCTTCCCCCCTCCCCCCCGGTCTATATATTTTTTTTTTATATTATTATTATTAATAATTTTTTCGCGGGTGCGTGCGCGGGTGCGTGTGCGCGCAGTGCACGCCGAGCAGCTCCCTGGAAGAAAGAGAAAATCCCGAAGAAGGAAAGGAAGAAGCCTAAAGTCACTGGTGCAAAGGAGCAAAGAAGAGACATTTCCCTCCCCTCCTCCTCCCTCTTTTCCCCTCCCCAGGAGGAAAGCGAAGGGGCAAGAAAAAAAAAAAAAAAGAAACTTTCACCTTGGACTCTTCTTTTTGTGGTGCAAACTTTCCCCCCCCCCCCTCTTATTTTTTTTCCCCTTTTTCCCCCCCGTTCCCCTCTTTTTTTTTTTTTTTTTTTTTTTTTTTGGTGTGTTCCCCCCTTCCCCTTTTTGCAAAATTGCTGCTGGTGGGGTGAGCCAGGAGGAAAATGCCGCAGCTGAACGGCGGTGGAGGGGACGACCTGGGCGCCAACGATGAACTGATCTCTTTCAAAGACGAAGGGGAGCAGGAGGAGAAGATCTCCGAGAACTCCTCGGCCGAGAGGGATTTAGCTGATGTCAAGTCGTCTCTCGTCAATGAATCAGAAACGAATCAAAACAGCTCCTCAGACTCGGAGGTACGGGGGAAGCCCCCCGCGGGGCCGGTGGACGGGCGGGGGCCGGGGAGGCGGCCGGGGCCGGGGGCGCCGGGGCCGGGTCCCGCCGGCGCCCAACTTTCCTCCGCGGCACCAACTTGTAACGATGCCTTCTCTTCTGTTTTGTTCTGTTTTGTTTCTCCCCGCACCTTTCCCCCTTCTTCTTCGCCCTTTTTATTCCTCCCCTTCTCCCTTCTAACCTTCCCCCCACCCCCCCCCCCCCAAAAAAAACCCCACCGCCCCCCCAACCCCCCCCCCCGACCGCCCTACGCCGACCCCCGGCTGGCTCCCAGGCGGAACGGCGGCCCCCGCCTCGGTCCGAAACTTTCAGAGATAAATCCCGGGAAAGTTTAGAGGAAGGTGAGTACGGCGGGCCTGGCCGCCCGCCCGCCCCGCACCGCCCGCCGCCCCTCCGCCGGGCGCCCGGCTCCTCTTTTTGGGACACTTGCTAAAAAAAGTTTTCCTCCCCCACCCCAACCCCCCTTTCCCTTCTCTTCCCCCCCCCCCCCGTTGCCCCCTTCCTTCCCCGCTCGTGTCTCCCCCGCCATGTTAGCTGCGAAGAGGCAAGATGGAGGGTTGTTTAAGGGCCCACCATACCCGGGTTATCCCTTTATAATGATCCCCGACCTCAGCAGCCCGTATCTGCCCAATGGATCGCTCTCTCCGACGGCGAGAACGGTAAGTGCCGTTTTTTTTTTTCCCCTCTCCTTCCCTTCCCCCCCCCGCCCCGGCTCCCGCCGCCGCCGCGCTCCCCGCTGCCCCCGCTCCCCGCCGCCCCGGCCCGGCCGCCCCCTCTCTCCCCCCCCGCCGCCACGAAAACTTTCCAAACTCTGCGGCGGGAGGGGGTTTGTTTACACTTCGCCATGTTGCTTTCTTTCTTTCTTTCTTTTTTTTTTCTCTCTCCCCCCATTACTTTCTATTTTTTTTTTTTTTTTTTTTTTTTTTTTTTTTACTTTCAGTTTTGCGGGCAGTTTTCTTGGAGCCCTCGTAACCTCCCCTGCGGGGGGGCTGGGGAGAGGAGGGGAAAAGAAAAAAACCCAAACCAAAACCAACAAACCAAACAAGCCCCAAACAACACTTAGTCTATTATCAAAACTGGAAGTTTTAAAAAAAAAAAAATAATTAAAAATCAATTAGTTGCTTTTATTTATCTTTTTTCTTCTCCCCTTCCTGGAGGGGGTTATTTTCTCCCGGCCGCTCCCTCTAAACTCCTGCTTTTCCATGGTGATCCGTCGCCTCCTCCGCGGCGGCTGGGCCGGCTCCCCCCTCCCCTTTCCTCCCCCTTAACCCTCTCCTGCCCTCGCCCGCCCCCCCCGGCCCGCGGGAGCATCGTTGCGCCCCTCCCGGCCCTGGGTGCCGCGAGTTGTGTCCGGTCTCAGCGCAGGGGCCCCGGCAGCGCGGGCCGGGCCCGGCGGCGGTGCGGGGGCCGGAGCGGGGCACCCCCGGCCCCCTCCTCACCTGGGCTCCTCTCTTGGTGTGTGCCTGGCGGTGTTTTGGGGATGGGGGGGTGAATGGGGGGATGTGTGTGTGTGCGTGTGGAGGAAAGACCTGAGGGTTGAGAGCAAAGCTGAGTCCGGCAAGCGAAATCGCCTCGCTTAGCTCTAATAACAACAGCAAACAAACAAAAAATAATCAAACAAGTCGAGAAGAAATTCCTCCTGGAAGTGTGCTGGCAGAAAAACAGTTTGCTAAAAGCGTCCGGTTTTTTGTTGTTGGGTTTTTTGTGGTGTGTTGGTTTTTTTGGGTTTTTTTTTTTTTTTTCGCCCGCCTCCCCCCCCCCCCCCCCCCCCCACCGGTTGGGTGGCGAGGGGTGCGCTGCTCTGCACGCCCCTGCCTGGAGGGAGGGCAAGTTTTAGCCCAGCTCGCAGCAAACTTTGGGGTCTGCTGCTGGGTTCGTAGTCCCGGCTGCTTTTTTTTTTTCCGTTCGTAGCGTCACCCACGGTGTGCTCTGCTCTGACATCAGATTTCCCAAGTGTTTTCTTTCCTTTTTAAAGAGTTTTAACAATTTTTTTTTTTTTTTTTTTTTTTGCTAAAATGGCTAAATCCTCTGGGGTTACAAAATAACTACGTGTTCCTACCGGTGGGTTTAGCATTGCTGTTTTGTTTCTTCTGGGTGTTTCTAAATCTGAAGCGTTCCCCACCGTCACCATGTGTGTTTTGTCCACCTTGCTTCCCCCCCCCCCCCCCCCCCCCTTACCTTGTGGTAACAGGCGATAGCGATTTGCAATAATAGATCTAGTGTTTGGTAGATGTTGAAGCCGTACTAATGAGTGGGGGCTTGGACAACTTCAGTGTATCAGATCTACAAGTGTTTTAAAGCATTAAAATATTAAACAGCGGGTCAGGCTTGTTTTCACTTAGTAAAACGTCAGCAGACACAGATTAGTAAATGCAGAGTGGCAGGGAGGTAGCAAGGAAGGTTTTCGGACTTTGGCTGTGTTCGGGGCTGGGGTAGGGTTTTATTTTGGGAGCTCGTAAGGCTCTTCCTGCAAGGAGGTGATTTCTGGGACAGTAGCGTAGGGGTGACTGCGGTTTGCAATGGTAATGACGGGGAGGGGAATTCAGGGGCTGAAGGCATTATATTTTTTTTTTTTTTCCTTTTGAATACGGTCACCCACATGTATATGGATGATGGTGATAAATTCTAAATTCTATAAGCGCGAGGATCCAGATGGCAAAACAATCTTTGTTACAAATCACTTTGTTACAAATTGTGAAGCTTTGTATTCCCTTTTTCTTTTTTCTTCCCCCCCCCCCCCCTTTTTACCATAAATGCATTCCACTGTTCCAAAGTGCAGGCTCATAGGAAGCACACCTCCGCTGCTTTTTTCTTTAAGCAGTTTTTCTTACAGCAGCTGCAGTTCTTTATTTTTTTGCCTCATTACCTTTATTACAGATCCTTTTTCCCTTAGCGTGTGCAGATAGGATCCTTCAGCAGTTAGCTTTCCTGGAAGTATTCTTCCTGCCCCCCCCCCGCCCCCCACTTCCCCAGTTAAAAAAGGCCTCCATAGGAATGTTGGGTTTGTGTGAATTAAAGGTACTGTACAAAAGATTACAGGTTGGTTTATTGTTGGTATAGCAGGTGGCCTGCTTGTCTTATCAGATGGATTCTGAAAGGATATTTCCACACTCAATAGGCAATTTTCTTATTTCCACATCCAGGCTCCAGCATCCTTCTCCTATCTCCTTAACCTTATTCTTTCACATGCCGTGTGCTTGTTTGTTTGCCTGCCACTTAATTATAGCCAGGAAAAAATTAAAGTTGTTTATTTAGGCCTGAGAGCAGAATATTATACAGATTCAGCGGGATAGCTGTTGCCTGTCACACGCTGTTTTTAGGTGGATTCTAGTTCTCTGCTGTACCAGCTTTCAGTTCCAGACGAACTAGATCTTTCTCTTTCCTGTTTTTTTTTTTTATTTTATTATTTAAATACAGGTTGAAAAGGTATAGATGATTCTGCATAATTACGAATTTTATTTTATTTTTATTTATGTAGCTTTTTCTGAAGCCGTATTTGTTGAGTTTAGAGCATGCACGGTAAAGAGGTGATGCAGATATGTAGCAAAATTGCTTTTCCTTTGCTTTTGCTGTTGTAGAATCTTAAATCCGTGGGTGTGGTTTTTTTGTTTGTTTGGGTTTTTTCTGTTTTTTTTTTTTTTTTCCTTTTTGTTTTATTTGGGGGTGTAGCGGGATTATTGTGTTTTGTAAATGTACCTGTAATTGTCTGTTGAAGAGCAAACTCCTGGGCAGCAGTTTCTGCTTTGCTGCTTCAGGAATGTGAAGGATTATGAAGTAACATAAAATCTGCTTGTGATGAATAAAATATTATCTCAAGAATAATGCTTAAAATACTGCAAACTCTTCATAAAGCTTTGGATAGGAGTGATTTTATTTTTAAAAGTCAAAAGATTTTTTTTTTCATGTTAATCTTGCTTTTGATAGAATACTGCGGATTGCTTTTAAGAATAGATGTGTATTTTAAGTAGAGGTCTAGTCAAATAGTAATGAAGTGATGGAGCTGAGAGTGCCAGTTCCATACCTCCGCTTGCAGAGAGGCTGGGGTAGCTGCCTCTTGGGGATAATTAAGGAGAATGTTTTCCTTTCAGTGTTGGAAAATGAAGAAATGGTGTATTTAATTTTTCCCCTAAATTTCAAGCTTGGTTCATGCTTTCGGTGGGCAAATGGATGCGGTGTGATTTGAGGAAAGCCTGCTGGCAGATAGTCTTAATTTTACCTAGTGCTGTTGCATCTTCCTTTTCCCAAAATTGTTGCTTGCTGAGTGAGACTGCGGGAATAAGCTTGCGTTTGGCCCTGAAGTTTGGGAGTTGGGAATAGCTGTGGTGGAGAGCAGCCCCCTCGCCTAGATTTTACGTTCAGGAAACAACTTTTTGCTTTAATTGACTTGAAAAAATGGTTGTTTTCCTTTATCTACGGAATCAAACAACATAATCCTTCCTAATACAAAAGCTGTAGACCCTGGGGTGTGAAGGGTTAATGGTGGTCCTTTTTTTTTTTCCCCTCCCTCCAATTGTTTTGACAACACTTTTCAAAGTGTGACATTCCAAGCCCTTGCAATACAATGTAATATTACTGTAATTACACAGGTCATTACATTTTAAATAGAGAACAATAAAATGCTTATCGCACTGAAAAAGAACAGGTGTTCTTGCCCTTCTTTGGTATTTATGCTAATTGTTTTTCATCTCCTTCAGAAATATTTATGGCTGGTGTGTTAAGGTTTCAGTCTCGATGTGACAATATTCATTCTTTACTAATCTTTATGGTTGAGGTTTAATGTCTGCAGTATGGATTATAGTATTAATGTCCACCAACTAGTTTAATAATGTAGATACAACTTAATATGTCAGCACTTTGGTACTTTATGATACATAGCCATTCAACGGAGAGTGAATTATTCCCTTTCTTTTTTTTTAATTTTTTTTTTATCTTACAAAAATTTGAATGGACGTACTTTTAATAAAGTTTCTGGACTTGTGTAAAAACAACCTATTAAATGAGATGATCCTGTGGTGTAAATCAAATGGAACCTCCATAAAGAAACTTTCCTCATGCTTAATTAGGTAGATTGCTGAATCACTCTGCTATAGCATTAGCATAGCTGGTATACAATGGCAAACAGACTGTGTTTGTTAACTTATTTTCGGTAAAGAAGCTGATTTATTTTTAATTCTCCTTCCTTTTTTTTTTCTCTCCCCCCCCCGATAAGATTTCATTCTGGAGCAAATGCTGCATTGCTTAGTCAATCAGCTTCTCTTTAGGGGGCTATGAAAATTAGTTAGAGAAAAGTTTCATGTTTCTGGGACCTTGCAAAACAATATAATGCAGTACTGTTACTTGAGTGTACAGGATAATTGCAGGACTGCACTTCATTAAAAATAATATTTGCTTTGGAAATCGAACAATTTTAATAGGTGCACCAGTGGCTGATCTGTACTGAAAAAAAATAAAAATACAGTAGATGCCTTTCCAGGTTTTTTGAATGCGTTCATACATGGACTGATGATGTTGAGTGGGGTGGGATTTTTTTTTTTTCCCCCTTCCCCTCCTTCCTCTTCGTTTTTTGTTCAAGCAAATATGTGCTGATTTGTCAGCTGAAGATGGAGGGGGGTGGTAGGGGGGAAGGAGTATGTTGCAGCTTTCATTGGAGCTTGTAAAGCAGAATGTAGGTAAAAATGTTTTAAATTTGTCAGACTTTTCATGACTGGGCCCCAAAATCAGATAAAAAATGTGGTGTAGAGAGAAAGGACAGCTGCAGATTTTTTGTGTGGACGTGTGTTTCTGTACCATGACTAAAAACTCTGAGGACCTTTTCCCAGCTGTCTGGGAGTTATGTGGAAGTTGGATTATTGGCAGTTAAGCATGAGACAACCTGGATTTAGCAAATGCTCTCCTACACAGGAAGCAGATGACATTATCCTGGGGGAAGGGAGGAGATCCTTCTCCAGGCCCAGCCCGGGGGGAGACGCCTGCTCCCCCCAGCCTCAGAGCAGCCAAAAATGAGGGCTGGCCATAGGCGCATAGAAATACAAAAGTGGTTGGGTTGTCGATTTCGTGGCGTTTTTTTTCCCCTTTACTTATTTTTTTTTTTTTTTTTGGTGAAATCAGATGTTCTGCTCCCACACTGGGGCTCTTGTGAGAAGTTTTGTTTTTGGGGGGGGGGGGGTGTTTGTGAAGTTTGGGGGGTGGAATTTAAAGCTCAGTTCCCCGGGCGTCTCCTCAGGGCCGCGGCCTGGCAAATATGTAAGTAAGCCTTAAAACTTTTGACTTCTAATTGGGCACATTTGTGAAGGAAATGGTTAATTTTACAACCAAAGGCAAACTTGCACCTCGACAGGTCTGCTGAAAGAAATGTGCCACAGTCGTTTGCTGGCAAGCACCGCAGGGTCATAAATCCACGGGGTTTATTTACAGCCTATAACACTTATGAATGTTAAGATATTTGACGCCACGCTGGCCTTATAATATCCAAGGTCCACAGACACTGGCAGTGGGTCAAATTTCTTTCACTAATTATAAGCAATGAGAGATGGAGTGTGGTACTGGGGGTGGGTCGGGGGGGAGATATGGAAATCCTCTCCCTCCCCACCCAAAAGCGAAGAATATTTCTGCTCCTCCTCCCAACTGCTGGTTTATGTTTGTGCTGCCTTTTTTTTTTTTTGCCCCCTTTTTTTTTTTTTTTTTTTTTTTTTAACGTAGGCTCCGAAGTTTATAATTAACGCTTGCTGGGCTGCGGGTGACGCAGCCAGGCTGAAGGAGGGAAGAAGTTTAGCGCAGCTCGTGTCCTTTGCAGAGGTCTCGGCTACAGTATTGTGCCGTATTTCCTAGATGCCGACACAAGCAAAGCATTTAAAGAGAGATGACACCTGGGAACGTTCTTTCATTTTCTCACGTACCGCTGAGCCAGGGGAAGGGGAAAAAATAAAAATAAATAATCAGGTTTTACGCAAAAGGTGGATGCTTGGAAGTGCGTCTGTTAGATTGTAAGGCCTCTTAAAAAGCAGCAAAACCCCCACGTTGAGGGAAAACATCCTGAATGAATGAGGGTGGTGAGGTTAGAGGTGGTTTTAGAGGTTTTTTTAGAGGTTAGGGGAGAAGCCCTGTGTCCTGCTGGAAGGGACAATCCAGGATGGATGCGCGGGTCAGCGTGGAGGGGCGAGGGGAGGTGCTGGGGTGGGGGGGAACGACACGGCGGGAGCGGGGGCTGCTGGAGAGTAATTGGAGGACAAAGGAGGGATGCTGGAGCAGGAGGAGAAATCGCAGAAACTTGGAGGTGTGCGTGTGTGTGGGGGAAACGCCAGTATTTGAACGGATGGTTGGAGAGGAAGCTTGGGATCTGGGGATTGACTCTTAAGTGTCAGGAAAGTCTGGGGCCCAGGGAGCAGCGCTGCCTCACTCAGCAAAAGCTCCTTATTCCCAGCCCGCTCCCCATTAAACACGCTTTCCGAGAGTGGGCAGTTGGATTTGAAGTGCTGCTGTCTTGTTTGTGCTGGGTGTGTGTGTGTGTGTGTTTTAACAAGAGAATGCGATTACTCAGATATGCCTAGGTATTGCTTTTAGCTTTAATTTCTCCAGGAGTTGATTTTGGGTTCCCCGTAGGTTACTGTTGTGCTTGGAGACTAATTTAAGAAAAAGGCAGGGTTATGTGTGTGGTGGAAAGCTGCTCTCCCTCGCCCATATGTTTTTCTTCTACGAGCCATGTAAAACCTGACTTTAAAAAGAAAAAAAAAAGGGGGGGGGAAAAAAAAAGTGAGGGGGCTGTCAATTTGGCCCTTCCAGAAATAGCTGTACAGTTTTGTTGAAGGTTTTATGCATTTCCCTAATCAATGGAGCGCTGTGACTTATTAGCCCCCGGGGACAGATCCGAATCCCCCAGCGCCGTGCTGCAAAGCTGGTGTGGTATTGTACCTTTTTAACAGGTTATCAACAAGGATGTTCCTCCGTGTTCCCAGGACGCCTCTCACCCCTGCTCCCTCTGGCATCTTTTCCCCCCCCTCCTGATTCTTTCCGGCAAAATCTGTTCAGTCTCACGCCTTTGTTTTAGGTCGGCTAAACCCTCGACCCTTATTCTTCGTGGGGTCACGCTCAGGCAAGCGGGCAGTGCTGAATGAGTTAAGTCGCTGGCTGAAGTTTGGCTTCATGCAACTAAATTTGAGGCCTGGTAGGCATTAGCAGGGCACAGCACATTTACAGAGCTTAATTAGTACGCGCTGTAATTGTTCATGGTCTGCCAGAAGGAGTAATGTTCAGGAAAAGTGGAGTCGTTCTTCTGCAGTCTTCAGTTTTAAAACGATAAATCACTTGCATATTTGTGCAGTGATTCAAATGGAGCTGAGACCTCTCCATCTCAACATGTGGTAAATTGTAAAGTCAATGAATTGCAGATGTAGGGTACAGCGGATTCTCTAAGAAAATGTGGAATGAATGGGGAAGGGTGATGCTATAAATACGTACTGAGAAGATAACTGGGTTTCTGCTTGCTGTGCCAATTATGATGTACTAAAGATATTAGCAATTTTGTTTCAATGTATTTATTTTAAATTTCTTTAAGCTAAATATAGGGGTACCGCGTTGCTTCACTTGGTGAGGTTTTTATTAATGCTCCAGAACAATGGGTTTCATATGGAAATGCGTGTGATAGCCATATTAATACAAATTAATTCATCATGGCTAATGTTGTAGCTGTTACTAGAGGAGTTTATAATGATGGGACACTTTAAAGCGTGGCTGCAGCAACTTATAAGAAATGTTGCGGTAGAGGATGCCTTTATGTTCTAGTGGGGGGAAATACCGGGAATATTATATATCTCACCATGGCTTTTTGTATCTGCCCGTAATTCCTTCCAACTTCAGAGACACTTTTTGGGTGCATTAATCCGACAGCCTAGACCCTATTTTAAAAAAGCAAAACACAAACAAAACTACACTATACAGATTGACATTGTAAATGCCGCGTATTGTTTTTTTTTTTTTTTGAATGCGGAGAATGTGTGTCACTCTTACTGCTGTGAAATCTTGTCTTCCTTGGGCTTGGTCCAAGATCCATTGAAGTCAGTGGAAAAAAGGCTTCTATTAATAACGAAGGGCTTTGGATCAGGCCCCGTGTGTCTTGAACCAATGGCCAACTTCTTCAAAAGTGGATAAAGGTATTGAAAAAGCCAAACTCAACTAAATGTCATATTGATATATTGCTGTTTCTGTGCTGTCTTTTGCTCTTGGAAAAAAAAAAGTTATGTTTTCAATGGTACTTTCTTAAATGAACTCCTGCCTCTGCAATATCTGACTTTCCCACAGAAGCGTGGAGCATCCTGGCAGGATCAGGATTTGGTCCGAGGCTGTGTTGCTTGTCAATACTGCTTTTCTAATATGAGTAGGTGGATTTGTGTGGAAGTTGTAAAAGTTAATGATTGTTCTCTGACTCATGTGCTGCTGGTTTCAGCAAAGAAGAAATGATGACAGCAAAGTGATAGACATTACAGGAGACAAGCGTGCTCTGGTGAGCAGAGAATGGATTTGCATTGTTTGAAATGCTTTTGCTGCTTGCACGAGGAGGGAGAAGATGGGAGGGCAGCGTCTTCTTGGGGTCAGATGTTTCGGGTACCAAACTCCCTGGGGTATTTGTCCAGGAAGCGAGGCTGAATTCCGGAGAGACTCTCTGTGGTGTTAAAGGTCCCATAACCATTTGGTTAGTCCTAGTGATACAGTTAGTCCTGCCTAACTGTTTTCCCCTCTCGGCAGAACAGGTTTTAGTGCCCTAGGCTCTGTGGGAAATACGATTGCGCACCTAATGGCTACCAAGTACGAATATGTAATTGTGCTCGACCAGTATCTACCTCACAGCTTCGTAGGGCTCCCCAGAGTATCTGTCGGTGTGAAAGGGGCTGTATACAACAAAATCAGTCTCTGCTTTTTAATTCAGTAGTGACGGTGATGCAGCCGAGACACCCAAAAAATCCAAAAGGAGGGTGTGGGAAGTAACAGTTAGAAAATGCCAAGCTGAAAATACTGCAAAGGGACCTTGTGGGGAATATTCTTAGATATTGGTAGAATAGAAACAAATCATCCTATTTTAAGAAAGGGAAAAATAGAGCAAGAAAAGGTGGGGGCGTACCTCTCTGAGCACATCCAAACTGCCAGTGGAGTCAGTGACTCCTTAAATAATGATCTGGAAAAGTCTGAGGCTATGGGCTTTTCTATTCTAGAGACAAGCCACTACATTGATTTCTGTTTTTAACTGATGCAAATATTTAATAAAGGTTCTCTTGGAACTGCTTTAAACCCTCGCCTGAATAATTTTAACTTGGTTAAACCAGTGAACTGGTTTGGGAGCATACGCAGTAAGAGGTTTGCATTGGTTTAATTAGATTTAGGAGATTTATAAAACCAGGGCCACTACTCTGACATAGGCAACGTCTGGAAGACGGCATATAGATGCTGCATTGATCTACACCCAGGCTGAACAGACTGCTATTGAAATTACGCTATTATAAGTGTTTGCCAATATTAAAGAATCCACGGGAAGGTACGACCTTGAATGAACGCATCAGAAGAATAAGATGGCAATCAGCGTTTCTACCTTTGTTTTCTCTGGGACATTGGCAAGAAGGTTTTCTCCCATTGAAAGGAGTTACAGATTATAGTTGTCTGTCTGGAAGTCAAGTTTTTGAAATTTTTTTTTAAATTATTAACCAAATGTCTCAGTTTACTTCTGATTCCTGTTACATTCCCCTATGGGCTTTTTTCTTAATTCTTAAACTGCACCATAAAATGTAGCATAAAACATGCCTGTGTCAATTAAAAAATGAAAGAAAAAAAAAACAAAAGAAAAAAAAAACAGGTACTTTACAGGAGCTAGTCACAAACATAGCTACTGTACAGGTCACAAAACTGCTGTGTAAAGAATATCCACAGAGCTTATTTTATCTGGATAGCAGCTAAATATCTTTACAATCCCCAGGGTTATTAAAGGCCAAATGCCTGGTATACGTAGTTAGTTTATTTTCCACTGAAATCTGTTGCTCAACTACAGTGCTTGAAAGTACTTTGTTTTTAATTTCATAAATATGAAATTGGATTTCATAAATATGAAATGAAAAAGTGAAAACTAGAACCTGGGCATAGCTGAGTGCTGGTAAATGGGAACTGGTGTGTCACCGGACTGCTGGTGTGCCCGAGCGCTGGTATCGGACTGGTTACGCGGGCACATCTGTGTGTATGCATGCGATGTATATTCGTGAACGTATACTGGGTTATCAGGTGTCTATTCAATTTTAATTGACAATATGAGATTCCTGTGGTTACTCCGCGCACAGATTGCCTTGGGGCTCTACAGGGTTTGTGGGAAGAAAAGCCTTGACAAGTTTCCATTAAGCCCTGAACCAGGCAATTGGAAAAGAGGAGAATGAAAGGAGCTGAAAAGAGGGACAACTTGTTAGTGTTGCATTCTGCGCTTGCAACGAGAAACCTCTTTTAGACAAGAGTGGTTCTCAGGCCAAGAATTTCAAACTCGCGGAGAAACCTGTCCAGAACACAAAAGTTGTTTGAACGGGGTGCAGAATTGTCACAGTAATTAGAGCAATCTCCGTTTACTGAGTGGCAGCCTTTATAAAGGACAGGGGATAAAGGGTTCAAATTCATCTTTCTCTCTCCGATTCACTTCTGATGAACTGCCTCTGTGTATGTATGTGTATATGAAGGAGTGTGTGTGTGTGGCCGCATTTTCAGCTACTCATCATTCGATTGCCCTTGTTTTAAAAGAAGGACTTAGGTTTCTTCTTCCTGCTTTGAATGACATTTCCAGGCATTTTGCTTTCTTTTTTTTTTTTCCTTTTTTTTAATATTTTTATTTGTGCTCTAATTTGGTATACAGAAATAAGAGGATGCTTTGGGGAATGTGCTTATGCTGGAGGGGGAACCCCAAATATTTCTCAGTCAGTTTCTCCTCTTATTTGATCCCGCATCTTTGACTTCTCAGGAGCAGTCCCATTATTTTTAATAGGATTACTTGTGGACGCAAGAAGAGTGAATGAATGAGGCTTGGACCCTTAAAATTTATCCTCTTGCCACTGCAAGGTCTGTCCAGAACTACTGAATCAGCTGGAGTTTTGCCATTGCTCTTATTAGAAGGATCAGGCCCATGGATTACGTGAGACTGGGTCTTGTGAACAAGCCAAATAAAACTGTAAAAATCAGAGTTGCTGCTGTGTGTCTGGAGGCCTCGGTCTGGGCTCCTTTTGGTCAGATGCTACACAGAGGAAAAACGGGAGTGAATGAGTGAGCGAGCAGCGTGGGTGTTCTCGCCCAAGGGAGAAAATGTGACTGCTAAATTTCCTGCACGCCTTTACTTCTAAAGAAAATAAAATATTAAGCGCCTTGATTTTTTTCTTTTCAGTAATCATCCTGAGTGCAAAGTTAGTAATTTCGATGTCCATTTACTGAGCTGTTTAGGCTTTGTGATTGCCTTTTATTTTTTTCTCCCTGAAATAACGTAGGATCCCTGCTTTGCAAAGGCTTGGAGGTAGCGACCTTGGGTATTTTACTGAGTCATTTAGTCAGTGTTACGTTTTTCTCCTTCGTTCACCACTACATCTGGATGCAGAGAGCGAGAGAGGAGCCCTTTAGGCTGACATCTTCGCTCTGTGTTGTATTTCTCTGTGTCACATTGGCTTCAAGGCCTGTGCCATGTCTGGTTAGGCGTTGTGTTGGGACCCTGTGGGTGATCGATGTCTAATTCATACTTCCTTCTTCTCTCCTGGAGACCTGGGATCAGCCAGCATCTGCACCGGATTCCTAAGATAGGGACCAGAGGAAAAAGGAAGGAAGGTCTTGCTGCTGATTACAGAAACATTGTTAAAGCTAATAAATACTCATGGCTCTGAAAGTTGTAGCTCAGAGGTCACGTGCAGTTTTTGTAAACAGATCTTTTTTTCTCCACCTCCACCCCCTTCAATTATATTCCACTAGGTGATGGTGATGAAAGAATTTGGCTAGATCTTTTTATATTTTTACCAAAAAGCAGATTTATATTTTTTCATGTCCCTAGCATGAAAAAGCTGTGGAAAAATTGCTTGTCTGGGAGTTCGCATGGCGGAAATGCCCATTGCCATTCAGCAGCGTGCACTTCTGCACATGCTTTCTCGGAGCACGCATTCCCCTTGTTACCTTGCCTTGTGTGTGAGCGTGGTGCGTGAGTACAGGAGGGTTTTCCGAACACGTAGAAGTCATCTCGTAGGCGCAGGGAGGAGTTGGGAGATGATGATTTTCCTGGCAGTAATGCTGAACTGCATTTGTGGTGTAGGAGCATAGAGTCGGGTCTGTGTGTTGGACAATGTCATGGTCAGGTTGAACAATGTCTCCATTTTTAGATGATGCTATTTCTTCTCAACCATTGATGGTTTGCAGACCAGTTGTGATGTGTGCCATCCTGAAAGAGTACCCAGTGTGGTACTAATTGTACCAGGACTAATTGTTGATTAGAATGTACTTGTCGCAATTTATGGACCTCTCTGGAACGCGGCTCTCTCAGTCCTATCCCTTGTGCATTATTTTCTCAGCTGGTAATTAATTTCTCAGTTTGGTAATTTGTCAGTAACTGGCATCTCTTCAGTAATGAGTGTTCTGTAGTAATTCTCCATCACTAAGGAGTAATTGCTGGCCCTATAAAGTCAACTGATCCCTTTCATTTGCCAGCTGGATAACCTTTCCTGTTAGACTGTTACGACCAAGTTATCCATTGCAGCAAAGTCTAACTACGTCTACAGTCACTGTCCTGGCTGTGGGATAAAGGGGAGAGAAAGGGCTCAAGGAAGCTGGTTTTAAGTTCTGGTTGCAAGCAGGAGCTCATGACAGGAGCAGAAAGCTTTTATTTGATTTTACAGCTACATAAAATCTAGCTCAGCCTAGAAAAGCAGCTCTTGAGTTTGGTTGAGGTGGTGACGCGGAGCAGCCAATGTCCTCTTTGTGTTGCATGACATTTCCACAAGCCTGCTTTTCTTCCTGGGTGCATCTTGCTCTTCTGCCTCCTGTTGGGGTTGTTTCTTCATGCCATGGTAGGTGGTTTGGAGGTGCTTCCTTTCCTGGGAGCTGGTGGTGCAGATATGGCCCTGATCCTGCACTTGTGCCGGCCTTGCCTCCATGTCAACCCTCTGAAGAATTGTCCTCAGCCCAGCTGGGACCGTGCATTTGGACTTGCCAGGATTATGGCCTAAATTTGTGATCCCAAGGAGGAGATTACAAAGTTTATTTTGGCAACAAAATACTCGGTGAAGCGGGAAGGAGGCTAAAAGAGCATACTGGAAAGATGGTGCAAATGACAAGCAAAAGTTTTTCATTCACGCTCCCCGCTATTGCTCTGGTTTTTGGATCGAAGTAGAAAACCAGCAGTTTTTGGAGATCTCGTGAATTGCCTGTCAGTATCTGCACACGCCCTAATGCCTTTAAAATTTGTTTTTGTTTTTCCTGCTCCTTGAACACATTAGCTAATGCCACAAGGATTGATCTGAATTCTTGCTCTTTTTTTTAATTATTTTTTTTCCCCTGCTATTGGAATTGTTTGTTAAATTCCAGTTACGGGGCTTGTTCAACACCTGTACAAACCCACAGCCATTGTTAAGGGAATAATTTGAGGACAATGGGGTTAACGCAGGTGTACACAAGTGCAGAATTTGGATTGCAAAGTCTCTTTATTACTGTGTGTGCATAAGAAAGAGAAGAAAAGACTTCAGCTTAATTTTCAGATCCCAGATACAATTTGTAGGGCAAGCATTTGGAAGAAGGGTAAGTGGGGAGGGGAAGAAATGTCTGAACATGTTCAGACATGGCACAGAACATACATGAAATGGAAAGTTAAAAGGAAATAAACACTACACTCCTCTTTCCTCCCTACCTCACCCTCATACCACTTTCATGGAGTCACTTTTCAAGGTATAGTTGCACGAAGCTGGTTGGTAATGATCTTGCACACTGATTGCCTTCAGAGTGATCATGGCTAAACCTGAACGTTTGCATGGAGCCGAGGTACTGGGACACTGGGGTGGTTTGTGGTGCCAGCAATCGCCAACCCCAGATGCTCCCTGATACAGTCAGCAGGGCGCATTAGATGTACATTCACGTGGGTATACTCTGTTTGGTAGGAGCAAAATCAAGGGAGTTGGGCTGTTTGACTCTCAAGATTTCTTTTCTCTGAAGATGAACATGTGTGTAGCCTCCAGAGGTGACCTACTGTCTCATCCCACCAGAGTAACCCTCTTAAGACATTGAGAACACCCATAAAAGCCAAGAGGATGAAGTCCTAGAAGCCCATAAGACGTCTTCTTCTGATAATCTGTTACGTTGATGCAGAGTTACAGTTTTGTGTAACTCTATGAATATCTAGCAATGGGTCATGTTCCTTGGGGGTAATTCCAGTAAAGGCTAAAAGAGGTTCATGCAGAATGAAAGCCAATATCCACGTCCCTGCTGTCACAAGCGATTGTAAATTGAGATTGGTTTCTCTTGCAGTTTCATCTTTCTTCATTTCCTCCAGGCAAGGATCAAACTTTCTCTATGATCTTAAGTACTCTGTGTGTTTGGGGTACAACAAACTAATAAGCAGTAATAATTATTAGTGGTTAGGTGAATGTTCAGATCAGTTTATCCTTTCGGTCATTTGCCTGTTAGAATTAATCTTGACTGCTACAAATAGGTTTGGTATTTGGCATTTCAGTTTATGTAGGAGGGGAGAGAATGGCCGTTGCCTGTGAAGTCGTTCAGAAGTTACTTGCTGTTCTTTTTCAATGAGTAATAACTCAGCTGACTAGCACAACGGGAGTCTCAGGTATGGAACTGTTTGGTCAAGAGAGAAATGGCTAGTTCCCCGTTTTGGTTATGCACTAACATAATTGTGCGTGCCCATGTGCTCAGAGGAGGACTAGTTATCTTCCAAACGCTGTGAGGCAACCTGGCTTATACTGGAGAAACGATCAGGGTTCCTTAATAAATAAAGGTTAATTTGAAGTTATGGAAAGAAGTATTTCTCACTGATTTGAGGCTGTCTGGAAGGTGGCTAGAAATAATCTTTCAATGAGGTGTAATGGTTTGGTCCACTGCAGATATGTTTTTTTTCTCTTTGGTGGGTAGTGTGACCTCCTGCCAAAGAGTGTAGTTGCAATGAGATAATGAGTAGTGATTTGTCCTAAAACTTTAAGTAGATTAACCTTCTGCAGTGCAGACTGTTGAGGTGATGTTGTTTCTGCCAAGTATTGTATGTTAGTGGTTATGATGGTTCTTTGCCTTTGCAGTTCTGCGACTTTACTTGAAACAAATGAAACTTTATGGGTGAAAGACTTGATTTCCTCGCTCTACTTTAATAATAATTTTTAAAATTCTTTATGATTTTATTTTTTTTGAATGAGTGTATATGCACTGAACTAATGGAAGATGAAACCAGTGTTGGCATGCTTTTCCTCAGTGTTTAGCAATATAGGTTGCATTAGTTTCTGCTGTTTGCACCTGTTTCTATTGTTTTGTTACTGTGTTAGTAGCATTATGTACCTGCCTTAGAAATTTGTATCGTTCAGCCTGTTCCATGCTATGTACAGTCACTGCAGTATATGTTGTGTTTAGTTTGTTGGTTAGGAACTATATGGGGTAGAACATCTTGGAGTTCACTGGTGGCCTCTTTTGTGCAACTAAATAATTCCTTTCTGCTAAGGTAGTAATAGTAGTTTCTTCACTAGAAATGCTTGAACAGGCAAGGTAGGCATGGCCTGGCGTCTTGTTCCCTCTCATCCTGACAAGGACCCAGGTCCAGTATTAGCTGATTCTGACTAACATTCAGGGCCAAACCCAGGGGAATGTGGCTGTGATGAATGATCCTACTGTGCTGAAAAAAGCCATGCACAAGTGATGTCCTACTAGATGACGAAGCCAGAGGAGCATTTAACATCTGGTGTTACTTGAATGCTTTTACAACTTGAAGGAACGTTGCCCACCCAAACTGAGACTGTGCCTGCAAAACCTGACAGAGCAGTTCATCCAAGAATTGCAGTCGAAATACTGGGTTTTAATCAAATGAACCCATCGATGTAGTCAATAGGTACCAAAATCTTGGAGCAGTTAAAAACAGGAGAGGGACTGCGTCTGAACTAAAATGAAACTGACTTTTGTGTAGTGTTTTTGGATGGCTTAATAGCTACACACTTACTAAGATATAATTAGCTGCTTTTCAGGGCAATGGTTCATTTTTAACATAAAGCTCTCTCTAAAAGCTTCAGAAAATGTTTGCAGATTTTATACAAGTACCACTGAAAAACTGTGCTGTAAGTCTTGAAAATAATTAGATCTGATTATGAACCAGGAGTTTGGTGCAGAAATCTGGAAGAGATTGATAGGGAAACTATTAATACCTGTTATATGTATAAACATATATTAATATCTATATAACACTAACATCTATATAATATATAATAACATATGAATACCTATAATATATACGTACATGTATATGTGTGTATCTACATATATTAAATATGTATGTGTGTGTAAACATAAAATTTTTTTCTGCAGCTTTGAGGTCATGGCAACATTTGAGAATCAAGTGCCTGATTATTTTCTTGTCAGTCGGGAGAATCTTTTTTAGGGGAGGGCCTGTGTCGACACGTGAGAACAGCACTGCCATTAGGCGCTCTGCTCTGTGGTCACCCTTGGTATGAACGCGTCACCTGGTTTCCTTTAAGTCACCTGGTATTTGGTCACTTAAAGACAGGACTTGCAGCATTGCTTGGTGATCTAAAGCCATGGAAATGACTCTATGATGAGGTAGCATTGTTCTCCTGGCTCACAGTTGTGAAGACTACTGCTTGTATGGGAGAACAGAGGCATTTCTTAGGGACTCAAGTCTATACCTATCTTACAACAGGATTTTTCTGAATCCATGGTAAGCTGGGCTGTGCTCCTCCAAAGCCCTCCATCATCTGCAGAGTTAACATCAAGATGTGATCCACCGACAGCTGGAACTCTAAATGTAGTGGTTGAGCTTCTTCTGAGACTTGTGTTGTGCACAGAAGCGGGTAAACTGTGGTTTGGTGCCCGCTGGTGGGATAACACAACTCGGTGATGATGTGGCCGTGTAGGACTGGCTGTGCGATGCTTGCATGTGCTCTGTCCCCAAGTATTCTCTGTCCTCAAGATGGTTCACCATAGTTCATGGGGCAGTGGGGTCGTCCTTGCTGCGAAAATCCTGCTTGGGTCTCAGGTATATTCCTTGATGTTATTCCTTGAACAAACATGGGCCTTTAAGCCCAAGTGCTTGTGCCCTGGCTATGTGCTGCTCCGAGGGAAGACTCATGCCCAGGAGGGATCACCCCAGCCCCGGGGACGTGGGCTGCTCTGCAGGCCAAGTTTCAAGTCGCAGTGGAGTCACAACCCTTTATGAAAGATCCTAATGAGAGTTTGGGCCCATGATATTTGAATATGCCTGTGGTAATATAATCAGCTGCCACCCACTACTCAGCTTCTAAGCCGATCCTAAAATAACCTTTGGTAGCATGACACATGTGAAGCGTCCCTCCCCTCCCGTTTAATCTCCTGTACGCAGCCCCAGTGTAATGTTTATATGACAGTCATAAGGAAGCCTCTGTAGGTGTATCAAGGCCTTTTATGAGAGCATGACACGACCTCAGTTTCTACATTTATCTCCCTGCTCCTTGACGTTCTCGTCTCTGCCATGCTTTCGGTTTTGAAATGAAGAATCGTGGTGTGGAGCTGCTGTCTCTCATCCACGGGGTGGGAGCTTCCACTTTCCCAACTTGCTGAGTGTTCAGTGTCCTTTGTGAGGACACATGATGTGTACTTTCCCTCTTCTCCCTCCCTTCCCCTACTTGATGTTTCACAAGAATAACAAACCACGAGTGGATGTTAATGGCTCCAAGCATATATACATATATATATATATATATATATAGGGTGTCTGGTTGCTGAGAAGATTTTATTGGCATAAATTTGGAATATTTACAAGTGGCAAAATCACTGGTGAGATTATGCAGACCAGGCTAAATGAGCTCTGAAGGGCATTTATAACACCTTCAGACAACCAGCCTTTTCGTTTATAGCAAAGGGGCTTATATGTGCGTGTGCAGGCATATAAATATATATATATAATTTTTTTTTTAAATGTAGGTATGTATCTATGCCTTTTTTCTTTCTCTGAAATACAGAAGCAGCATTAATATTTCTGCTGCTGGCTGTCCATAAATGATCCTGGAACGATAGGGAGGCTGTCGTGTGACTGCAGTATGGGGATGTCTGTAACTGAAGTCACTTCTGTAAAGTGACATTCCGAGATGGTCGGTCACGCTCCTCTGAAGCTCCTGAGGGACTGTAGGTAGTTCTGGCATTTCTCAGGTGCTTTGTCAGGGTTTTATGGGTGGCTTCCCCAGTTGGGTGGTGGAATGCAGCTTCTTGGGTGAACCCTGGTAACACTTCAGACTCACAGTGCTCACAGAGGGCACGCAAGAAATGTAACTTAAAATCCTTGATTTTCTTTGGCCAACAGCTTGAGGGGGAAGAGGAGAAGGGGAGGAGGGAGGAAGAGTGGAGAGCAAGAAAATGCTCTTTTGTAGTAGACTTAAACAAAACAATATCCAAGAAACAATGGCGGTTTGAAAGCTGTTCGGAGGGTTTGCGTGTTAGAAGTAATCCCAGCTGAGAGACATTGCTGAGCAGAGTTCAAGCAAAGAGGCCAAAGGTGCAGCATAAATATAGTTTGTCAGATTGTTGCTGAAATAAATGAACATTATTCCATGGAATAATCATAACTACATATATGGCATAAATACAGTCATTGAGTGGTGCCACAAAATAATTAATGGCTTGTAGTTGCTGTGCCTTTTGACCTGGAAGGAAAAGGGTATGATCCTGTTCCAATTACAATCAATGAGCCTTGCTATTGATCGTGGGAGACTTTGGGAGTGCGGAGAGCGGGGATGGATGATTTGGAATAACGGCTGGGGAATATGTCAGCGATGGACTACTCTGTTTATTTAGCTTTGATGGTAGCATAGCAATTGGTGCTCACTTGCTGTGTGATTTTTAATGTATTGTCTTAAATCCAAATGAATGTTTAACAGGGCTGCACCTAGTAATTTTACAAGTAGCTGTAGGAATTCATTCATTGTGTAAAATCGTTTTTCACAAGAGCTGAGCTGGTAGGAGAGGTGGAGAGAAGGTACGGCAGCCTGTCCAAGAGGATACCTCGCTTGGCAGAGGGAGAGCGATGACGTTCCTTGTCTGTAGCCTGACTTGCTTTTTAATGTATTTTTATTGGCTAATCAATGTACAATAGGAATCCACTCCCTGGTCAACTTAAGCACCACTTAATTGAGAAATAAATGATAAACCCATTATGCTTTGCTAGTAGAGAATGTTTCGGGGTGATTATGGATGCTCTGCTAAATTTTTTGGCATCCCTTGAGTGAGACTAATTGCCTTCCCTCAGGGCAGCTCCACAAGCTTGGGTCACATCCCGGCCTTGATGAAGCCAATGGGAGTTTTCCTATAGATTTTTTTAATTATTATTTTAAAGAGGGCCATTGTATACCAGCCTTTGTCTCCGGTGTTCTGCTTTCCCCTCAAAGCAAGACCTACTTTGACTGCTCTGCCTGTTCGGTCGGCCCTTGGCCAAGGCTCTTTGCATGGGGATATGGATGCTCTCCATGTCTCCAAATCGAGTCCCTCTGGTTTGGAAGTCTGGTTTGTTGGTGACTCTGCTGGGGGACGGCCGTACCAGCAAACCCTCAAAGATGTGGTGGCCCTTCGGCTGGTCCGGTGCCCTCTGCACTTTCCAAGCAGCCTGACCTCAGCTGTGCTCCCATTGCCAGCTGCCTGAGCTCGCCCGCCACGGGAGAGTGGTTCTAGCACGGCCATCCACACAGCTCCAGGAGTGCCTGGAAAAGCTGGATTTTTTTTTTTTTTCAGATCCGGCCTCTTGCCAGCATGGTGCATGCCCTTCAGCAGCCGGTGGAGTTAGCAGTCACAGTGGATATCCATGAGCCTGTTAATGAGGAGCTGGACGAGGGAGCGCTGCGTCAGACAGGAGCAGGGCGAGCTTTGTTTAATCGGCTTCTCAAGTCCGGTCTCTAGCTACGACAACTGATTTGCAACGGAAGCCGTCAGGGCAAGCTAGGATACAAAAGCCTGAGGATGTATTATTCTGCTTGGCTTTGAGGCTTTACGCTGGCTGCTAGTGATAGCTGAGACTTATTAAATTAAAGAAGGAGGGGGGGGAAAAAAAATAAAAATCCACTTATTAGGTGCTGCGCTCAGTTCCTGCTCACTGTGTAGGCTTTTGGCTGCACCACCCTCAGCACCGATCTCCTTTTCTGCCAGGACGTCAACCCGACACCTGCGCTCCATGGCTGGAGCTGAGCCTACGTGGTGATAGAGTAGGAAGTCTCCTCTTTTGAGGGATTACGACCTGGGAAAGGTCTCCCTGGGTTTGGAAGAAAGAGTAGATCTAAAGCATTGGGAAACTTTCCAGTTGTCTCCATCATTTCTTGGATGCTGGTGATGCTTCCTGGTACTGCTTGAGCTTGCCTGCGTGGGACTTGTGGTCCCTGTTTTGCGGCTATTCTGACGATTAGGGGGTTGCCTTGCTCTTATTTCTGTTCTGCTCAGCCCCGTGCTAGGGGAACAGGCTGCATGCAGTTTATAAATAAATATTTATTATTTTGAGTGATGACTGAGAGAGAGGGTATTTCCTGGCTGCGAATGACTGGCTGGAAGAGTTGGAATCCGCCGGCTCTGGGGTGCCAGGCGATGCCCAAACCTAGAAGTCATTATTACTTTTTTTTTTAAATGCTGTGACCCCTGCCCTTCTCTCCCGTGCAAACCTGTGTCTTGTTCCCATGCCAGCTCGACAAAAATAAACACCACGCCATTAAGATCGCCCCCCCTCCGGCCGTGCGATTAAGTGGGCTAGTTTGCACAAGGATACAAGCAGCTTCATGGCCTTGTTGCGGATAAGGGTGATAAGGGTCTGGCCTGGAGATGTTGCCCCATACCCGCAGCCTTCAGTGGGACAGGAGTGACGGCCGGTTGCAAAACTGGGTCCCAATTCTTGCCACAGCCTTGTCTGCTGCCACCTCTTCCCTGCCCGGCCCTGCTCCCAAGCACTGGGAGGGCGGTGGAGATGCTCTTTCTGCCCGTTAATCTGAGCATCTGGGGCATCGGGATTTCTTTCTTTCGAGCTTGACAGGCACAGATCACCAGGCGATGGGCTTTGTGTGGGAATCGATGTCTTTGAGCGGTTTTGGAGTTTCTTGATTGGGTGCTCCTGAGGTGTTGGGAAGCCCTCCAAGGGAATGACCTGAGGGATTGGTGCCAACTGTACTTTCAGAAGTGACCCGAGACACTTGGAGCCGTTCCTGGTGTTCAGAATTATACTGAAATACCAGCATGATGAAAAAACAAATGCAGAATTGCTAAATGTATGTTGTCCAAAGATTGTGCGAGCTGTCGTAACCCTGCTTCAGAAAAAGAAAAAAACCAACAAAAAGCCCCAGCAGCCCTCTCGTGATTTAGTTCAGCTGAGCGTCAGGCCACGATGAGACTCCTTTGTCTCTGTATATAAGCCATGCATAAGAATTTAAAAAAAAAAAAAAGGCATGAAAATGAAAGAAGTACTTGTAATTTTTTTGGGGGGCACACTAAAGGCAGCGATGATTTTAGAATACAAAATGTGAACCAGAGACAGCACACAGAATACCTTAATTTTTTTTCAGGGCATTGATTTGTATCTGATTTAAATTTTGGTGTAGAGAAACAGAATGATATTTTCCAGGTTCTGTTAAGGTTTTGGTGTATCTGCTTTCTATCTCTGCAGAATTTCCCCTTGCCACCTCCAGAAGGAGAATATTTTATATACCATTACTTTAACTACTTTTTGATCTGAACTTAATCATCATCTTTTACAATGTTTAGGTTAAAGAGGTTTTTATAGTGTTCTGGTGTTGGCTTTGAAAATCTTTAGTCACTGATATCTTTGTTGCTCATTAAGTATGTTTTAATTTTTAAACCCAGACATCTATCTGAATGTTGGTTTCTTTCAGTGGAGATCTTTTTCTAATTATGAGAAGACTTCCTACACTTTCAGCCAGCTAGCTGGATTTTTCAGTTAAATGATGTACAGCAACTAGCTTTGCGTGTTAGTATGTATCTTGAGACAAAGTGAAATTGTTGAAAATCTGTTAGACAGTGATTTTCTTTTTTTTCCTTTCTCTTCCTCTAAAACAGAAAAAATAAGAGGAAGACTAGCCAAGGGATTGCATTCATAGTTAATAGCATAGATACTGATGTACTTGGCTGTTTAAAATTATCAATGCCATGTCCCAGATAACCCCATGTTTGTGAAGGGCCCTGAAAAATATGAATGTGGCATTAGATTTCCTTGGCCCTAAGAAAATAATGTTTCTTTTAATTTGAAACAAGCTTTCTTGAACAGATTTGGAGAGGCAAATTATGTCTTGTCTAATTGGCAAAATCAGCCCTCCAAGAAATGCATGGTATTTCAGAGCCCAGGATGCATGACTTTGCCTGCAAATATTTTGAATGTTAATATGTGAGCTGGAAGCTGAAGCATTTCACTAAAAACTGGGACTCGTGGGTGTTTGTCCCTATCTCTCCTAATGTATCGAAACCTGAAGCTAAAGCTTTCTAGTGCTGGCTGTCCGAGTTGGGAATCTCAGGGCTTCATCTTCAGCGACGCTCGGCTTTTTGTAATTGCCTCTGCAGACGCTGGTGGGTTTGTGGACGTGGCACCCAGCAGAAAATAGCCTTGTTTCAGCCTCTGTCCAGACTTTGAGGCTGCAAAGCCAGGGTGGCTTGCACCTGCCTGGCAAGCTGCTGGCTTTTCAGGTTGGGAATCGGTGTGAGGCTTGTGCGTGCGTGAGGGAGGGGTGGTTCCAAAGCGCTGATGATGTCCTGGGCAGAGGCGGTGGAAGCCCCAGTCCTCCAGCAGTTTGCCATTAGCCGGGGCGTAGCAGGAGGGCAGAGCGGCTGGCACTGTCCGGCTCTGCCCTGGCTGCTCCTCCCGACGGGCGATGGGATGGTTTTGTGTCAATCGCACGCCAGCTTTTTTTCCGGTAAGTATTTGTGGATTGAAATTGAAGGATTGTAAGCACAATTCATCTTAGTGTACAGAGAGCAGCGGGTGCGAGCAGCGCTGGCTGGGACCAGACATTGACATACGGGCCGTCATCAAACTAATTGTTGTTTGAATTACCTGTTATGATCCGATGACAAATCTGCTTCGCTCCTGCCACTGGAGCAGAAAATGTAGCTTGAATTGGCGTGATGTTAGCAAGTGTAAACTGTACTTCAACAAGATGGATAAACCCAATTATGGGGCAGACCTGTAGAGAGAAAATCCATTTAAATCTCGTAATGTTAAGCAGAGCTGTGTTTAATTCATTTGGACCAATTTGGGAATGATGTATGAGTGTTGGTGAACATTAGTCAAAGGGAGAAGGGCCGGGGAAAGAGATGCAGTGCTCAGGCAGGATGGCAGAGGAGAGCTGCACCGTCTCAGCGGTTAGCGCTAATGGCTGGGGAAGGCTAAAATGACAAAAAGATGTACTAACTGCTCGTACGAGAACAGCCCAGTATAAATGAACCAATAAGAGAAACATATGGAGCAGAAAGAAGGTGTAGTATTTTTCTTAAAACTATTGATCTTTCCAATTGAGAAGGAAATATATATAAATTGAAAGCAACGTTTTGTGGTGGTGTGTTTTTTGGTGTTTTTTGGTGTTTTTTTTAGTGGGTTTTTTTTTTTTTTTTTTACTGAGTGCCACAGAAAGTGTGGTGGATTTTTTTGACACACACCCCCCCCCCGCCCCCAACTTCTGGGGCTTTTTAAAAGATTTGTCAAAATGCAAGGGAGGGGACAAGATTTTTGTCTTTTCTTTTGTACTGTATTTTTTTTTTTGTGAACAAAGGGGTAGGGATTGATCACTTCCTCGCGGTTGTTCTTAGTGCTGTGATTGCTTTGTGGGATGTATTTAATGTGTGCTTATTCAGAGGTTTTCCAGCTATGGCTTTCCTTATTTTAAAAGAAAACTAAGCGCCGCGTTGTGCAGGCAGATTGATTGACATATTCCAGAGGATGCGGCTGTTGTACAATAACGGCCTAAGAGGCTGTCACTGCTTATTTACTGGTTTAATGCCTAAAAATGTGTGTGCTAGGCAGTTGGCAAATGCCGAGGAAGATACAAGTGAACAATTTCACGAAGGAATTGCTTTGGCCAGACAGAGGGGTTGAACAATGAATGTACTTGACTCTTGTTTGTGGTCTTCAGTGGGTTTCAGCAAAGCTAACCCACATGCACATGTTCTGTCTCATTTTGGACAAAAAAAAAATAATCATATTTTCTGGTGTTACTCATTTAAGGCCCTTTCCGCAAAACTTAAAAGAAGTGAATAAAGAGGCAGCATTCTTACTTGCATCCCTGTTTGGCTGTGCACACCTCGCTCTGTATCCGCTTGCTCCCCTCTCATCGTCACAGCCTCTTCTCCTGCAGCTCCTGGTAGCAAATAACACAGGAAAGGGAACCTGTCCCAAGGTATGGGTCACCACGTTTGGCTTTTGAGGTCAGATGGTCATTTTGTGACATTTGTAGAGGCTGCTAAAGCTGGAGTGAAATAGCCAGCTGCTGATGTGTAGAATTTAGGAAATCTTCCGGTAATTGCTTGTTTCTGGTACACCTGAAAGCTCTCTGCAATAACAAAAGTGATTCTGCAGGACTTCTAATAAAAGTACAGGGAAAAGTTAGGTGGTCTTCATTTTCAGTCATCTATACTTCAAAGAATATTAATTTTGGAAGGCATTATTTCATTTTGATATCTGTTAAACTTAAGCTATTAAAAATATTTTCAAACAGCATTATTTCTGTACTTGGGACTCTGAATAAATAGCACTTCAGCATAATGAAGAGACATCCATCATCCTTTTTGGGAAGGCAGGGAGACCTTGTTCCCATCTTGTCCTGAAATTCCATTTAGCCTCGGTGAGAACAAGTTTGAGAAAGGCTTGCTTTATGGGGATCAAAGAGATCTAGCTGCAAGTTGTTTAAAAGGCCTTAGGTCTAATGCATGTGGCCATCGCTTCACCTGGACATAGCGATGTTGGGGAAAAAGGTGTTTTATGCCTTTTCTTGTGTGTAGCTAAGCAGTAATGGTAAAAGGAGCGGTATAATTCACTGTGAGCTGTGACATCAAGGTATACCAGTATTACTTAAGAGGGTCTGTGTTTAGGTAGGGCCTTCTGGAGAGCCTGGAACAATCTGTATTAAAATGACGATGTCTGACATGCCGTGAGTGTCACACGAGCCTGTTTCTGGCACTGTCGCTGTGGGCGAGCCCCGTCAGTCACCCCTCCCCTCGCTGCGGGATCAGCAGGGACAACTAAAGCTCTGGGGACTTCATGGTAGCTACTCTTACATTGTCAACACTTCCTCTTCTAATCCCTGCTCTGAGAATAACCAAATATTCAGACTTAGCAACTGTTTTTCCTGCCTAGTAACTTCATCTCCCACAATGTCTGCCTTTCAGAATGTGTCTGGATCGGCCAGTAAACCACTCCGTGTGTGTGGTTTCTTCCCCCCCCCCCCCCCCCCTTGTGGGTCATTCTTTTTTAAGTCTGCAAAACTGGCCTGCCAGCTGCTATGCTTTAGAATTGCTTAATACTTTATTTATTTAATTTTAAAATTGTTTTTTTTTTTTTTTTTAAACTTGAAGTGCAAACAAGAGGAATCGAGGGCCTTCTGGTGTCTTGAGGTGTGTGCTCATTGCACAGGAACGTTGGGCTTATGCTTAATTAAAAGGTCACTGTTTGTTGAACGAGGTGACTGCTGGATCCTAGATGCGGACATAGGATGCTCTCTTAGTTTGGAGAGTACAGAGCATATTGAATGTGTGTATTATAGGGATGTAATACATATCCTGTGACTGTTCCTTAAGAAACTTCATTCAGCTGATAAGGATCTTGGACACTGTGGTGTTTAAAATGGGAGGAAGGATGCAGAAGTTGTTGAACCCAAAGGGTTGAGATGGCTCTTGAATATCGCAGACAGTCCTGTTTGTCCTTCAGGCTGGTTGTCTCTGCCTCAGTTTGCCCATCTATGAAATAAGGGTAGCACTGCTTGCTTAATACTTAGCCTGAGGTCTAAGGTCATATTCTCCATATTTTGGAAAATGTGCTGTCTTGAGGTAGAAGGGACTTTGGAGGAGTGGGGTTAAAGTAAATGAGAGCTGGATAAAATGAAACAACTGGGGTTTTAATTGTTTTTGAAAAATATTCCCTTCCCCTGAAGGTCTTTTTTTTTTTTTTTTTTTGCTTTTGACTTCCTAACAAAATCATATGTAAAAGCATAAGCTGCTGGTTGATTATGCCAGCTGACAGTTTGTCAGGATGGGAGCTGTGTATTTGGACTTCTCTTTCTTTTCTCTCCTACCAGACGCTGATTGTATTCAATAATTATGTATATGAAAGAATTTTCATTATGGCATTGTGGTTTCATGTTCTCAGAAGCATTTGGAACGGGGTAGCCATAAGAAGCCAGATTGCATGACACATTTCAGGCTTTGTTTCTCTCTGACCACATGCACATTTTATTATTATTATTTTTTTCCTTCCTCTTAAAGTTTGAGCAAAAATGGTATCGATTCTAGCAATCTCATGGAGAATCCCACTCCAAGTCAGTAGGGCTATAACCTACTGGATAATTTGAGTTTTTATAATGCAGTTTTGCTAAAGAATGATTTTTTTTTTTCCAGTGCTGCCATAGTTTATTCCTGCTGTACACCTCTATGGTGCAACCAAAAATTACAAGAAAATGAATATGCGAGGCTTGGGCCATATACACCACTGAGGACTTGGCTTCTTGCACTTACAATCCTGTAAGAGACTGTGCTCACACAAAATACTTGTTCTTGACATTGGTCTTGGAGTTCAGACAGATTCTACCATTTCTGAGCACTGTTTTGGAGCAGATGGCAGGTCTTGCTGCATTGGCCAACCTAGTGGAATTTTTAGATGTTAAACTCCCATTTTTATAACAATAGAATATATTTATTTTTAAAGGTGATGAACTATTACCCTAGAAATTCAGCTCTTGTAGAGCTGCCTGTAACCAGATCTCAGCAACAGAGCTGTGAATTTTACCTCAATAACGTGTGAACTTCAAAGTCTATCTGGAAATGTGTGATGCTGTGATTATTTGTTGGGGTTTTTTTTTCCTAACAAGAAACAAACAGAAATGCAAAAGACAAGAAACCACCCTAATATCACAACATGCCAGGGAATAGAATAGTGAATAGCTCTAACAACGGTATCGCCTTCCATTTGCTGCTCATATTTAGTATTTTCCTATCTTCTGTTTTTTCTGGTAAATAGTATATTTTAAAGTGTAAAAGAAAAACATGTTTTAAGCATACAGGGTGGGCAGTACTGCTGAGGTAGGCTTGTTGGAAACCTAACACTTCACTTTTTTGGAAAAAGTTCAAGCTTAGGTAGCATGAATATTACAAGGCAACTTTTTGCAAATATGTTTGAAGGTATTTACAAATATTCTGTATTGACTTATCTTTTTGTATGCTCTTCTGCAGTTAGAGTGATTGGAGTCTGTATTATGTCACGGGTTTGGTGTCGTTTTTTTTTTTCCATCAGTATGCAAAATATTGGTTGCATTGGTGTGCGAATTGAGGGGAACAAAATGAATTGGTTTGCTGTCAAAAACCACATGCAAAGCACCTATGGTTTTGATTTCTGCTTTAGTGGTTGTGTTATCATTGTTATTTACAGCGAGAGTGGCTTTTTATCTCCGAGTTTGTGCTCTTTAGCCTACTTTGCAACAGAGTCCTTGGTTTTGTGGTTTTTATCAGCAATGTTCAGCGTAGCTTCTAGAGTTCTTAATTTTGCTGCTTGCAAGTCCCATTGGTAGCTCAATTTTGAAGGCAGATAAGTAGAAAAAGTGCTTGAACTTCTGTAGGATAAAATATTTCCCCTTGACTGTGAAGTGAACCGGATGGAGACCGAACATCTACCTTTCAGGAAAGCTACTTAAGGACAGGTCTGACTTTAAGACTCTCGAGGAGTCAGAAATTGGTGAAAGAGCTATTTCTCTCAGAATTCTGTACACGTCTAATATCTCACCGCATCAGGACGTAATTATGACTTCTAAAGAATTTCATTAAAAGAATTGATGAAATTATTTAACTTTTAATACAGGAGACTCTTCAAGCATTACTTACTTTCAGTAATGCTTTTGCTTTGTATTGTCTATACAAAATATGTACTGAAGAAAAAAAATACCATGAGCCTTGAATTTCCCAGCTGAAGGTTGATGAATGAAGGATTGGAAAGTGAAGAACTGGTGCTTTTTAAATTTACGAAGCATGAAAACTCTCATGTTTTCATGTGTTTGAGAGCAGTGGAAACCTCTTCTTGAAGGTGAAAGCTAATGTTTTTTTCTTCCTAGCATCATGCTCCCTAGATGTTGTACTGTTTAAGAAACATCAAATACTGTCAGCCATATGATGAAATTGAGAAATGGCAATTCTGTTTGCTCTGCTCAATAACCTTGGGAAGGTCAGTAGTGGTGAAAGACTTTTGCATCCAAAAGAAAGCAAAAGCCAGATTTAATGTACTTGATTCAGTCACTATGTCCCTCCACACTCTTACATATTGTGCAGGGTCCTTCCTAACAGTAGACTAACTTTTGAAGGACAGTGGTTCTCTTTGTATCTAATTTCATCAAGCTCTTGATAATAATACTGTAATGAGAACTAAAGCTATCAATTCATTATTGATGATGTTTAATAAAGAACTAGTGGTGCTTTCTAGTTTAACCTGTGGTGTGACCGTAAACACCTTTTAGAAGGCTTTGTCTTCTGCTTGATGTCTTCTTGAAAAGTAGAGGAGACTTTCTATATCTAGCGCACAATGGAATTGCATCCAGGAAAGCACAGATGATTCTAGAAAAGACGTGATTTCTTGAAAACACGCCGGAGTCATCGAGGTGGCCCACATATAGTTGGGGCCCATGGGCTGGGGTGGTGGAGGCTATACTGTGACATAATTTTATCTCCCTGGGGTTGGAAAACAAAAGACTACACAGAAAATGAGCGATGGAATGATTCGTCTTATTGATAGGCATGAAATTAGGGGCAGAAAGAAGAGGAAATTTGTTGCCGGTTTTATACTGTTTTGCTGCATGCCTATTTCTTTTGTTTGCAAGGAGTTCTCTCCTGCTTGAAGACTTTATTTTCATTTTCCAGCTCGCTGTGCTCTGTGGGCCTCAGGACCGTAGTCTGTCGGTGACGTAGCATTGCTTTCACGGGAGTGGGGGTACGGTTTATAGGCACAGTAAACACCTTCTGATGGTTCGTTCCAATTAATAAGTGTATAACCCCCTGTGTGCTGTAGAAGGTGATTTTACTTGATCTTTTGTGATTAGTGGTGAGAAATGTAGCTTTATATACACAAACCCATTTTATAAATTGCAGACCATATTTAATTAGCATTGTGCACCCACGGCCACCTCATCTACACTTCTCCCGCTAATCCGTCTCCCTGGGACTCCACCGCTCCAAACAGCTCAGTGTCTTCAGCCAGCATTTACAGATTAATAAATCTGCCAGGGAAACATTCCCTCCTTATCTCTTTGTCTGTGGAAATACCCCCAAATGTTAACTCTGACCACAAGCCTGAGACGAACAATTTTTATGTCTCAGCTGCTGGCAGCTCTTCCCATAGCTAAAAGTGCCATGATTTCTGAAACCTGATGCTTTATCCTCCAGTACGAGAACCAGGAGTTTTATTCCCCTGGTGAGGGGAGGGACCCAGCTTTCCAGCAGAGCAAAGTCAGCTCATTTGTTTCTCTCGTTATTTCATAGTCACCATGCTTGGGAAGGCTGGAGGTTTGGTGTATGGAAGCGCTGGGTTATGTTGTAGGAAGTTCCAGGGATGCTTTTTCAGGGACACTGAGACCTGGGTCAGTCTTTGGGGAGGAGATCCAGGAAACCGGTTTTCTGCATTACGTGGTTCTCAGATACCTGCTCAGAGAGGCAGCACCTTACTTAGCATCTATGTTGCATTTCACAGGTCTCTCATTTAAAACGGTTTCCCTTTGCAGTGCCTCCCTTTTTCACTCCCATCTGTTTTTTGGGCAGGGTCAGTCTTTCTCACTCTCTTGTTTGTACAGTACCTAGCACAAAAGGACTCTGTTCTCTGGTGGTGCCTTTGGGCACTGCTGTTAGACAAATAAAAGGGTATAAAGTTTGCATCAAACTTTTTTGCAACCTGTCTTGCACAACAAACCGCCTGTGCCAATTGGTATAATGCAACGATGTCTCAAATGCTGGATGGTACTATGTGAAGGATTCGTTATGATTTTGTGATCTGCATCTCTAATACAATGTTGTCAGACACTCTGGATTGCAAATTTAAGCATAGTTACAAACCCTGCCTCCAGACTCTGTTTGCGAACAAATGTGGTTCCTACAAAGGCAACAATAGCAGTCTTGTTACTTACGTTAATTAAACCAAACCGGAATAATATTTTATGAAGTAATTCCTTAAATTTTTGTTGCTTTGGGATTGGGGGGGCGGGGAACTGGAGGTTGTTGGTGTTTTTTTTTTTTTTTCTTTCAAATTGCTTCACTGACAGTAAGCAAGGTCCTATTCGGAATACATGTCTCTGGATAGAAGGTCAGATTCCCCAGAAATAATGTAAAATACCTCTGTGTGGCTGTGCCATCACCCCCTAAGGAGATGATGAATTGATCTTCCGCCCCCAGAATCTCAAGGAAATAAGTCTCGAATCAAAAAGGCTCAGGCTAATTCCGGGGTGGAACTGGAGAGAGTTGTGCCCTTCCTAATTGAGGACAGAAGTTGACCCTGTTCAGCTCGAGGCCTTGTGAACCTATCCCAGGGTCTGGGTTTTGTAAACCTATCCCAAGATTCGGGCTGTGTTAGATGTTCTTCCACATGCTATGAACAGGAGTGGAGAGGAGACACTGTGTAGTCCTCCAAGCCATTGGTTTCACTCTGCGGTAGATGCGTGTCCATGTTGCAGATGGTCAGAGGAAATAGTTTGTGGATGGATGAATAAAAGTAAGTAATAGAGGAGGAGGTTTGTGGAGACATCTCTCTCTTTCCTACTCTACTAGTTATTTATTATTTTCCCTTTGAGCGTTTGTTGGCTCTTACTTCAGTTATGCAGGAAGTTACACAAAGCGGCGAATGGAGCCAAGTTATGTATTGTGTCTGCCTCAACCATCCTTCTCCTTCCCGCCTTCATACTTCATGTTTGCTGGCTCTTTAATATATGTAAAATGGAGCTGAGATTTTAAAGTTAACTTTTGTAACTTGATAAAACTTGGAGCTTGATTAAACTAAGAAAAGCTGAGCAGGTAAAAGATAGCATGGAGAGCCAGGCATGTTCCCATCTTTATCTGGTTGAAGTCCCAAGAGCTTACCAATGGCGCCAAGGGGGACAGCCTAAGATGGTGTGGGGAAAGCAAGACATAAAGAGATTGAGTGAGTTTGCTTAATGCTTGAAAAGAGCTGATGTGGACAGATTTAGATGTCCAAGATGATGAGCTTCCATTTATCATGTAGAGATTTATGGTTGTCAAGGGTGGGACGACCTCCTCGATAGCCAAATAACACGTGCCCGTGGCCGCTCTGGTGGTGTTGCTTTCTTCAGCTGGTGAGGGATGGGGCAGGGGGCTGGGAAGGCCTGAAGCCACCACACAGCTGGAGCCTGTTAGTGCTGAGCAGTTGACTGAGTACTTGCATGTTTGAAGTATGCAGCGCCTCTGGGACGTGTGTGAGGCAATGCTGTTTACTTGTATCTACTTGTTTTCCTGGATAAAACTGCATAGTGTAAGCTTGTATCTGAGGCCACCTCTGTTATTCCTGGGTAGTCTCCAGAAGTATCTTAAGGCATTTGGAGTCTCCTCTCTCCTGCCTGTGATTTCTGTGGTGGAGCACTGCTGACCAGACCCGAGTTGCGTCTTAGTTTCTGGTCTGCGCTGAACAGGGCTGCTGGGGCTGGTCAGTAGGCACTAAAAAGGTGTTCTGTTCTGTTCAGTTGTATTCTCAACCAAGAAAAACATTATCTGGGTATTTTATTTGATAACAGGCAGCATCAGCTTGATGTTTCTGCACAGCGTTGTTACTTTGAGGAACAGGAATATAAAACAGCATTATAGCTCTTAAGAAGACCCTGCCAAGTCCCATTCCTGTAATTGGAAGAGCTAACTATCATCTTGATCAACGAGCTCCAGCCTGGAGTCCACTAGAAAGAATTTAACTTAACTGGAGTAAACCAAAGCTTACTGGAACTACCAGTTGATTGGGTATTTCCCCCCAGACTAGTATTTTAACTGATCTGATTTGCTCAAGCCCCACAGTACTTGCAATGCTTTTTCTTTCCTCTCCTTTCCTTCCCTCCCAACGCTCTACAAAGCTGCCTCAAGAGTGGTCCTCTTGACACGGAGGCTGCAAATGCCACCGTGGGCACTTGGAGTAGTCCTCAGCTTCATCTTCTGCAGAGCTGTAGCTTTGTCTGGGAGAAGAGCTTTCACATGTTTAACACAGAGAATGCATTGTGTTCCCTCCCAGAAGTACCTGGCTAGGGCACTCCATCGTCTTGTGGGAGTAAGTCTGCGTCTTGTTGGAGGTGTTATTGATAAAGGTTTAGCGAGTGTCTGGTGTAATTCAGACTTCGTGCAAGAGTTGCCCCCGTCTTTTCCTTTCAGATAAGATTTGTGACTAGAAGTCATATATTTTCTTAAGCAGATTTTTTTTTTATTTTTTATTTCCTTTGAATTGTGTTAGGCTCCTTCTATGAATAACTTCAGAGTGGTATTCCTGCCTGTTGTCTGTCCCTTTCATAACGTGTGTGTATATATATATTATATTGATGATATTGTAAGGATGTTTGTGTTGACTTCACCTAGAAACCTCATTGCTGTCTCTTCCTTGGTAGGCAAAACCATCTTCCTTGGTAGGCAAAACCATCTTCCTTGGTAGGCAAAACCAGTTTGAAAGTACCACAATTCCTTGAATTGGATTTTCAGTTTAGGTTCAGCAAATGGAGCATTCCAGGAAGCAATGTTTTTTGCAGAGTAAATCTCAGATAGGCGGATGAGATAAATATGAAAGTCTTAAAACCCAACAAAATAAAAGACTCCAAACAAGAATCCCATCAGAACAGCAATGGTACAGAACTAATTGATAGGCATAATTTTATTATTGGATTGGGAGAGCAGAAAAAACCCAACCTTTTATTTTGCCTACTTTGTCGTTTCATGTAAGGCTATAACTGACCCTCTTCTGGCCTGTTCTTATCTGGTTCCTCAAATGGGTGGGCGCTCCTTTTCCCTCCTCCTCCTCCCCTTGTGAGTGTTGATCTGGGCAGTTTATTCCTGACCGAGATCCAGCAATTGTTTGAATGGAAATGGTTACTGTGAGTGGGTTGGTATGGGGTTTTTCCACACCCCGCAATGTCGGGACAGCCTGTGCAATGTGTTTCATGAAGTCAACAGCTGAATCTTTTACTTTGCACCCTCTTGTCCCTTGCTCTTTCTTTCTCCCTCCTACTTTGGCTGCGGAGTCTGCTGGAGGGGCAGAAAAGAAGTTTGGCACCCACATGGTAGAGAGCACTGATTAGTTCCTAAAAGAAGCAGCAAGTTGATTGCTTGCAGAGATGATGTAAGCCGTTGCTCTGGGGTACATCAGGTTGGATTTCTCATGCTTTATCTTATAAAGCCTAAATTAACAGCTGGTTTGGTTTGAGTTCACCGGGATCTGACTAAAGGATTACAGTCCGTTCTCAAGTGAGTCAATCTAGTTTAATTTATTTCAGGTCTATCAAAAAAGATCAATCAAAGCTCTTTTGAAAGTAAAGCTGTAATCGGCCTGTGTACTTAGATGTCACTGTTGTTGTATTTACTATACTTCTCTGGTAGAAAAATGTTCAGGCTGCAGCTAAGACCGTATTGCAGTATTGTGTTGTTTTTTTTAAATACAATTAGATTTTTTTTGGAATGTTACTTGTGTTTTGAGAACCGTTGCAGCCTGCATATATGTCTAACCAAGCCTGCTCATGTTTTTTTTTTTTTTTTTTGTGAATCCTTGAACTTAAAACTGTACTTGAACTGGGAAGGATCGTGGTTTAGTGGTTAAAAAACACAAGTAGGAGTTGGGAATCCAGATGCCTCTGCTGATTGCTAGACCTAAGACATGACCTCAGGCATCTCCTTTAATTGCTGTTTGTCTCAGTTTCCCCATCTGTGCAATAAGAATAGCAGCATTAAACGTGATCTAGACACAAAGTAGCTTGTGTTTACATAAGGGTGCCATTTAGAAATCGGAATATTCAACTGAGTGCAACCCTGTACCCTCTCTTAAATCGGTGGTCTATATTGTTGTAGTGTGTGGAGAGCTGGAAATGACAGTATAGCTAATGCTAAACGGAGTTTTTTGGCTCGATAGACTAGCTAATCAGATTCCAGGGAGCCTCAGGTTGCTGCAGCCTCAGGAAGTGAAGTATAGAACTAGTATAAAACCTCTCTACCGGATTCTGTTTTTTCAAATCTTTTGGAGACGAAGCATCTCGGCAGACTTCATGCCAGATCAGGTATCAGCTGGCCTCCTGCCACTGACATAAACTCCATACCATGGTCTCTTGTTAATTTGACAAGAACATGATTGAGTGCCCACACCCTAACTGGGTAGATGCTGGATGATCTGGTACTGCAGACGTGCGATAAACATCGTGGAAACGGTGGCCTGATTTTAGCAATTGCACAAGAGTTTGTATGAGTTTGGTTTAATTAATTCCAGAACTGAGTTCCAGAACTGACATGCAGTCAAGGTAGGAGCATGGCATAAAAAAGTAGAAAAAAAAAGACTACCAAGGCTTCAGCCAGAGATTGCTCGCCTCAGTTGTGTGTTTCTTTCATGGCATGGGCTGAATGTGAAGTTGTTTAGTGGCACGTAGCTTGGTCTCTCTGAATCCTGTTGAGGTGCTTGCTGGACCTCTGGGAAGGAGGGGTGGCTCTGTTGGCCAGTCTGATGTCATTAGACATGCATTAAATGTGCTTCACCAGTGGAGAAGCCCAGTTACAGCGTACCAACTCGCTCTTGCCACCAGTACCTCCCACTGACTTCCATGAGGGTTTGAGAGAGGCTAGTGGAAGTGAGATGTTATGAAGCGATACTTTGCAAAATAGAATGGGCGTCTTGCAAATGTCTTGAACTTCCTTTTTGTGATTGAGTAGGCCGTTTCTTGTCCATTTTTACCTCTCCCCTGCTTCAGGTTTAAAAAAATAATAATAATTAAGAGAAAAAGGTCAAATTCCATACTAAGTTGGTAGATTCCTGAACACATTGGCAAATTCAGCTCCCTCGTGTTGTTCTTATCTGCATTATTTTTCATGTAACTATGAGTTAGAAATATGGGACTGCATTTTCAGCTGCTGTAAGACGGTCTGTTGAGTATGCTGAACTGACAGTGGCAGTTTTGGTGGGCATCTTTGCGATGGGGGCATCTGAGATAGCCTTGCCTGTTTCTGGTCCATGTGACAAATCTCTGCTATGACCTGTTTGGTTTCTTGCTTAAGGCAAGCTTCCATATATATTTTAAAGACCCGAAAAAAATGGCTGAATTTCCTTTTATGTGCCATCTGTCTGTTTGAGTCTTTTTGTTCTAGTCTACTTCCCAACCACCAAGCAATTCTCCTCAGTCTCCTACTTGAACGAGTGAAATGACTGCCACTCCTCTTGCAGATAAAGGGTATTTTTAAGATCTTTCCTCCACTGCTTTTAAAAGCCAGTCGTTCTTCGGGCAGCTGCTCTTCCACGTAGGTACTTAAAAAGAAGCGGCAGCAGACAGGCGCTTGCAGACTGAATATGGGATTCTTAGAGTGGCTTAGTGAATTTTTTTTTTTCTTTTTTCGTAGTGTTCATCATACCAGTCAGGATGCCACTTGTTGTATCACTAGGTGATAAAATTGAGTGATGATCAGGCTGAGTCCTCCTGTATGAGTTATGGCTGTCCTCGGGAATATTTTGTACTCTTTCTGGAGGTGGATGAGGGCCCACAAGAGCATGGGAGATGGTAATATCTTTGGGATATGACTATTTGTATGATAATAATTTCCACTACCTGGTTATTTTTCTTTCTCAAATATGGGGAGCTTTATCAGGTGTTGGAGGTGTGAAGACTCTATATTTACTCTGTGTTGGCAAATTGAGGACTAGAGCAGTGGTTATCAATGTATATTTTCCACTCTATTTAAAAGCAAACTAACAATTAGTGAGTAACTTCCCATTCCCATCCTATTTAGCAACCTCCTCCTGTAACGCCTCTTGGTGAAGTCCCCCCCTTTAAAAAGCCAGGTCACTGGGATTGCCTTCTTTTGATCTTCTCCTGCACCTGAACCTTTCGTAATGGCACCCCCCAGCCCTGCCACTCTTACCTGGGTGAAAAAAACAAGAAAGGAGGTTCAGAGTAAATGCTAATAATTGTGCATGTAATGTAATTGGAAGCGTTTCATTGACATGCTTATGTGAGCTGCTTCTTCATCTTAGTGCTTGAATGTACCACTAGACTTGCATTTAGCTTCTTGTGGCTGCTCTTTGATGCAGGTAGGCCATATTATAAATAGGCTTGTTGCTATGGTGAAAATGGGAGTCCTTGTCTGCTGAGTGTAACCTTTCCTACTTTCCTGGACACTGTAATATTTTTTTTTCCTCTTTTTCTTTTTGAATATGCCATAATAGAACAGAATTGTGTTGTCTTTTAGAGGAAGGAATTTCAGTCGGTGAGTTGGGTTGTAGGACAGTACTTTCAAGGTGTCTTCAAGAAGTTGTAGGTGGTTTTTGGGGGGTGAGGGGAGAGACTGGAAATCCCTTTTGTGATGACTCAGCACTGCTGAGAGATCTGCAGGCCTTTCCCCCTCCCCGTCTTCGGGGAGAGAGATGAAAAAGCTTTCCCCTGCTCTTTCCATTACCTGGCTTCTCTCAGTTATTTTTACAAGGTTAATGCATTGTGCTCAGGGTTTGCATTGTTGTGCCAATAAAACTTTAATAATGATGCTAAGATTGACATGTGCACGGCCAGAGGATGCATCTTCAGGATTTAGTTGAGAAAGGAAGGTGTGTGTTTGTCAGTAGCTGCCTGCAAGGTCCAAGGACTGCTGAGGTTCATTTCAAAGACTTCGGGGAAGGGAGTGCTCTTCAGGGCTGATGGCTATAAAAGCTGAAGATGGCTGCGCCTGTCCATTAATCTGTTGAACTCATTGTTCTCCATATCCCCGTTTTATTTTGTTATTGTGCTGTGTTTTGTGCAAAAGGAACTGGAAAAATCAAGTGTGACTAAGGGCTTTGTGAAGCAGCAAGCTCTTAAGGAGAAGGGAGGGGAAAAAAAAAGGATGGAACTCCTCTTTCTGCTACTTTGCCGTCAAGGACAGCAGTGGCTGCAGCCTTATGAGCACGTATCCCCTGGGATCGGATCTCTGAGGGGCATGTCTGCCGAAACACCTGGGGCTCGCTCAGTCTTGGCCCAGATGTAGGCTGTGGTGGTCACGCTGTCCCCCCTGAGCCCCAGTCCCCAGCTCTGCTGGGAGCTGGCTTTGCGGACCACAGCTCAGCCAGAAATCCACCGCTGCGAAGCCACAGCTCTTGGCTTTCTGCTGAGGGTTTGCCCTGGAGGTTTGAAATAACCTATTCCCCACAGTGTCCACCTTCTCTTCAACCTCCCAGCGATGGGTCTGTTTCTCATTTAAAGTGTATTTTTCATAACTGCTCTGAAGTCTTGGAAGAGGGGAAAACTGGCTGTGCTTAATTCAAGTTCAGTTCTTTCCTCCCTCTGACCTCTCTTAGTATTTTTAAATGAAGAGGATTAATCTTATTTAAAAAAGAAAAAAAAAAAAAAGCTATGTCATCCTTGAGCTATTCTAGGGAAGTTTAGTTGTACTTTAAAATAAAACTAAGTGGCAGGGTGTAGGAAATCCCATGCACCTAATTTTAGGGGATCTAAATTAGAGAAGTTTGTGTTTCTCTCCCCTGAAGTGCTTCTTGAGAGCATTCGCTTATGCCTTGACCTTGCATGTAAGGGGTTTAATTCCCTCTTCTTTGTGTTGACCTGAAAAATCACCAAGTCACTACAGGTGTAGGGTGGCATCAGAGGAGCGGGAGGACTGTGACTACCTTACGTTTGCTGCTGTTGAAGGAAGCAACTCACAGAAAGATAAACTCCATGTGTGGGAGAAAGGCCTGGCCTTTCACCATGAGCTCTAGTCTCCGGTAATGTGGACTTGGGACTTTTGTCTGCTTTCATTTTTCCTACACCTGCTATTATCAAAGTGTATAGGCAAATATACCTTCACCAGGCTGCTGCCTTCTTCCCTTTTGTTTTCTCTGTCATCCAGAAGAATATTTTTAGAGAGTGACCCCCTCTCTGAATAAGGGCCCTGTTGCCCCAGCTGGCTCTCCCCATCCCCCAGGGGCCAGGTACCACCATGTGGGTATGGGGGAGATGTATGCAGATGCTCTTGGGCATGGCAGGCCCCCCCCAGCTGCCTCCTGCCCTGGGCAAGCAGCTTTATCCAAGGTGCCATCTCTCTACCTCAAAACGCTGGGGAGGAAGAGCAGTTACACGGTGGGAGGAGGATGTGGTTTGGGATGGAGAGCGAGGTGGTGCAAGAAAAGGTGTTGTGTTCCCTGCTCCTCCCTGCCAGCGTCCCGCTTTTTTTGTGCCAGCTGGGCTTCGTGCTGGGGCTACACTGCTGTGGGTCATTTCAATGGCTAAAAAATGGAGTAAACCAGGGGATGACTTGGGTGTGTGACCTGCCTGTCCTAGCAAATTTAGTTTAATTTAGAAGTTTAAAAATGGCCCTGTTATCCGCTAATATTAGCACTTTGTGTGACCTGACATGTTACGTTCGTGACCCGAGCGAGGAGGAGAGGGGAAGCGGTGCTGAATGGGGCTGCTGTACGTGAGGCTATTTTCCTCCCAGCCTCAGAAGGAGGACAATATCCCAGAATAGCAAGTGGTGGGGAAGTCGTGCTAGAGCAGGGGCAGCCTGCCGTGCCCAGGACGGCTACAGCGCTGCCTCCTCCGCAGGACGTAAACCTGCGGCTCCGCTCGTTTGTCACCACTGATCCCATGGCTGCTGGGTGTCACCCTTGTTGCTGGCGTGCTGTCTGCCCTGGTGGGTCCCCAGATCTGCCCGCTGTTGGGACCTTTGCTCCTGCCTGAAGCCCCATGGGGTGGTGGGGTGGCCTTTGGAGCTCTGCAGAGCCTCACCCCACCATAGGAGGTAGGCTGGGGGTGGCGTGGGGTCATGCATGTGATGGAGAACTGTGATGTGGGATCTATTTCCAGCTCTGTCACAAACTTCCTGCTTTCATTTTTGGAGCAAATCACTCAAAACTCCCTCTCCCCTGTCCTGCCCATATGCAAAATGGGGCTGAGCGCTCTTTCCTCATGGGAATGGTCTTTAAATAGATCTTCGCTTAGAGAGTGCTGCAGAGGGTGAGTTGCTGTATGGGTGCAAGACAGTATCAAAGTATGACTGGAGAAGGAGATCGTGCAGGAAGAAATGTTTTTAAAAATTAAATCAAAGTACTGTATAGGGTTTTTTTTAAAGTTAAAAAATCTTCCAAGTCTTCCACGCCTGGCTTTTCATCATGAGATTAAAAATGAGCATCAGAGGAGGACTAGCAATGAAAAGTTACTACAGCTGTCTTTTGAGTATGGAAATGTTGAGAGGATGAGGAGGATGGGCTTTGGCAGGTTGGCTGATCTGCCTGGCCAAGACAGGCCAGGCCTGGCTGCTTTCCCCAGCTGGGTGAAGAACTCGGACTTTCCCGTCTTCTAGCAACACAGGTGGTATTGATTGTTGAGTTAAATCCATGCTTTGGTCAAAGAGGAAGATTTTACTTGCCCGTTAAATATTTTACACTGCCAAAATCTCATCTACGCTCACGTTTCTTGTTAATAGCTCCAAGTGCGCAAGCACAAGGATGATTGTCAGGTACCCCAGTTCTCCCCCCTCTGGGTAGCGTTTGGTTGGAGGGATGGTGGTGAATTGTTCCTTTACCAAACTCATCAGTGCAGCCCACGTGCTGTGTGTTTATATCTGGATAAATATGGTGGGTTTTGATTTCGACATGCTGGTGTAGAGTGACGCGTGTGAGAGGGACTTTCTTTAGATTAGTCACCACACCATTAGCTTTTTTGACTGAAATGCTTGTGATTTCACACTGGGGAGAAGAGAGACTTGGATCCAATTAAATTACATTATTAGATTTGATGTTGACTACCCTGAGCGAGGGTCCAACAAAATATTTTTCTTTATTCTTAACCCAGGTACCAGCAGTATGGGTCTGTCTTGGGTTTGGTGTCACTTGCTGATAGGATAGCGCTTCACATTTTGGGGGGGGGTATAGTTGTGATGTTGCAGAGAGCCAGTAACAGCCATCAGGTCACTAAGGAAGAAGTTTTCAAGACAAACACCTTTGGCATATTTGCTGCCTGTGTGCTGTGTCCGTACCTGGATGTCCTGTATCTGATGGTTCCTGGCCAGGTATATTTGCATCTATTAGTACTATTTGTAAATCACCTTGGCATTCACCATCTGCCTGAAAGGTGTCAAATAAATGTGAGATCCCTGTCAAAATGCAGTCGTTGGAGTAAATCAGGCTAAATTTTTTGGAGGTGGTTTTATTATTGGCATTGCCTCTGCGAGGAATTTAGACCATTATTGGAAAGGAGGAATCAAAATCATGGAATTGAATCAGAATTGAAATGAAACCAGTTGATGGCAGCTGTGGGCAGCCGTGTGGTTTGGGAAAATGGGCTTAAAGCTGGTGAGGCAGAGTCATAGCGCAAAAAAAGCGTTTTCTTTCTCAGTTTCTTGCTCCAGAATAACTTAACTTTTATGTTGTTTTCCAAAGCGTCTGCTGCCAATTGATTTATCCCCTGATAATAGTCTTAAGTTATTTAGTTTGTCTTCTGTAAATATATGCACAAGTTGTAACAACAAACAAACAGTGTTTCTGCCATGTATGTTAAGACCTGCTGTATTACCGCGGGGGGGCAGGAAGAAAAGGTCTGTGCCGTGTTGCTCTGGGGCTCTGAATGTCTGCCTGGGAAACGCCGGGGAAGGGTTTGCCTCTTCACGAGAGGCTATGGGGCAAGTTTGCCGATAATATTTGAGTGTTAGCGAAGCTGATCTTAAGCTGCCAAGGATATGGTGCGTTTTTTCTTGTCTCTTCATAAGTCCTGCTTTCAGTGGGATTTTTGTGTGTGAAATGGATAAGAAATCACACCTGAGCAGGACTGAAGTGGACGTGGCCTCACGTCTCTTAACAAGGGATGCGGAGAACATCTGTTTGATTTTTTTGAGATCGGCATCCCTTCCTTATCGCTTTATGAAATCTATATGTTTCTCGGCATATCGACATCTTCTTCATGAGGGAGAATATTTTCCTATATGAAGAAGACAGGCAATGCCTTTGGTAGCCTTTCTGCCCCCGTTCCTCCCTGCTGTCAGTAGTGGTGATGATGATGAGCGTTGCCCAGGGCTTCTGAACTCGAGCTTGGAGGTTCAGGCATGGTGTGGCTCTGAAAGGTAAGAAAACTACGTTAAATGCAGCAAAGAGCGAGCCTGGGAGAAGGCGGAATAAGACAGTCTAGTACTGGTGAGGTACACGTTTGTTTGGAATTACTGATCAAGAACAGAACAAAGTTCAGCGATGGGGACCTGCAGCTGAGCGCAGAGGAATGGCGCAGCGCTCGACAAGGCTGCAGTGAGGGTGCTCTGCTAAACGAGTGGTCTCGGGGACGGGGATATTAATCCTGTCGCGTGGGTGGAAAGCGTAAGGGATTAGAAAATTTGAGATTATCTGCAGGGTCCCCTTACTGTAATGTCAACCAGTATACTTTAAATTAATACACATATCTGTTTTGTTCGTGCAGCTGGGCACGGTGTAATTTATCATAACTCTCTAGAACAGACAATACCTAAAACGCTCTCAGCTTCACATCTGAATGCAGGGGCTGAAGCAGCAAGCTGTGTTAGGAGAAATTGGGACTGATGGTTCTTTTGCCAAATTAACTTTATGGAAAGAGTTAATTGCTGGGTGATTTCTTGCGAGCTATGACCTGAGCCCCTGTAGTAAGTTTTTAAGCAGAGTCTGCTCTTAGATACTTCCTCCCAGTGAGAGTTTGATTTAGATGTGGAAAACTCTTTGAAACGAGAAAGGGAAAAAAAAAGTACAGATGTGTTGTATTTTTTGTGCTTTTGGTTTTATCAACTTCTATTGCGCAAAGTTAGTGTCAGGGTGCTAGAAAGGGACAAATAACCAGCTCTGACTGGGTTTGCCAATGTGACACCACGGAGGATGGGTCAGTTTTGCACTCATCCATTTTTCAGTGCCTTGAACTTTGCCAGTAAAGCAGCAAACCCTCTGGTCACTCTTTGGAGAGTTCCCACCTTGCAGCCGCTGCCTGTCTATAGTTGTGCGTGCGCCTTATGGAGCAAACAGGGGCAGAAGGTTTAGTACATAGCATTAGCTTTGAAGCAAACCTTTATTTTTCTGCTTCAGGGTTTCGCATCAAGTCACACTCCCTCCTCCCACGTTTTCTTCCTTGCCATCTCCCTCTCCTCTTCCAGGTTTCTTATCATCACCGTACAGGCTAGCAGCTTCTTTCAGCCTTGCAGCTACCGAGGGCTTTGCTACAGCCAAACAAAAAAAAAAAAAAAAAAGAAAACCAACTCCCAAAACACCCAGCCCAAACCTCAGGTCCTGTCCTGATGCTTGTCTCGGTGTAACCGAGGCAGCTCAGTGGCCAGGAGATTGCTGAATGGCTGGAAATCGCAGCTATCTTAACTCTATGGAGGGGCCATGTGTGCAGCTGCATCTAAAATTTTTATCACCACCACTGCAGGTGAAAGGCTTTCATTCGGCTGTGCTGGTCCAGCAAAGTCTATTTTATTTATGTGCTTCCAAGCCCTTAAAACTTCTTTTAGGGTACATCAGTAGGGAGTTAATAGAAACTTTGAAATAGGAAAAATGCCTGTGGGTTAGGCAAAAACCCAGTTGACCAACTTGAGCATAAAGCTGGTACTTGGTTGGTAGGTCATTTGCGGCGGGGGAGAGGGCAAGGTGGACTGGTGGACCACAGATAGCATTTCCCGGTGGGAAAGAAGTTGTAAACGCAATTAGCAGCTCTTAATTTGGGAAGCAGCGTACATTTTATTTTGCTTGTGTCTGTATATTCTTGTAGAAAATGCTTCTGAGTCTTGACTGCAGTCATTTATTGTTTTAATATTAGCTCAGCACATTTATTTGTACATTTGAACTAGAGTAGCACGTATATAGGCCGCTATAAAAATAATCACATTTGGGAAGAGTGAAAATATCGAAGGGTTTATTCTCTGTAACTTCCTTAAAAAAGCCCAGCAAACACAAAGTGCCTTCACAGAGAAGTTTGAATCGGGTTTAAAATTTCTTCCATTCAAGTTCTTTTCAAGAGAAGCAGGGGTTTATTTTTTTTTTTCAAACAAAATGTACTTTCTTAAAGACTAAAATGTCTTAAGCCACCAGCATACTGCTCTACCTTGTTTCTGCTAAATGGGATTATAAGGGATTTAATTCTGTGAGAATTTGTGTGTTGCAGGAGGTGACTTTTTACAGCATGTTAGAGCGAGCGGTACGTGACAGTCTCCTCTGGTTCCGATCACATCCCTCTGCTCCGACTTGGCTTTTCCCTCAGTGCCAATACCTGAGCCTCTGGGGCATCTTGGCTCAGGCGGGAACGGGGGAGCGAGAAGGTGGGTCGGCAATAAAAACCCGACTTGAAGACTGGGTAGTTAGAAGCAAATTGTATTGATTTCTCTTTGCAGGTCTGATGGTTTTGAAAGCCACTTGCTGTGCAGCTTTAAAACTCTTCCTGCCATATGTGCAGTCAATAAATGCCGACGACTCGGCCAGCACCGCTCGGGCACTAATCCAGCCCTGCCTGGGAGCACCTCTGTGACTTGAAACACACTGCAACCCGCGGGGCTGCTTCGGCTTAAAAGTTAAGCAGGTGCTTAAGTGCTTGGGTGGATCGGAGGCAAGAGGCGCTACGTTATCTCTTGGCTGAACACAAATGTTGTCTTTGCATTTTTAGCAAAATACTGTCCCTGCCACCTTCTTCTTCCCAGTTTCATCGGGCTCTTTCTGGCTTTTTCCAAGCTGAGTGATTTTTTTTTTTTTTTTTTTTTTTTTTCTGGCGCGGTGAACGCACTGCACGTAGTAAGAACCATGACTTGAAATGGAGTATAAATAGAGAGGGAGAGTAGCTGTTCTGATTGCCATGGAGTGCGGAGCGCAAACAAACTTCAGGAATTTTGGAGAGCCAGCTAGATCGTTATGTATTTATTTAATATTTTTTTTTAAGGGGACTTTGAAATTCTTGGTGATATTAAGGAGATTTAGGTGCATAATTTGAATCTTGGGGCCATCCCTTTGTAAGCTACCATTGCTGCCCTCCCTTTATCATGAGGAGAAGCTATTCTGCCAAGATGTCTAATTCTTGAATGGCATCTCTGCAGGTAGGAGGCGTGTAGGATTTGTTTCAGTATCTCATTTTCTTTCTTCCCATCCCAGTTTTGGCAGTTGCTTCTTTGCAAACTCATTTTATGTAGTTTTTTGGCTGATACACAGATAAATCTAGCTTGTTTTTCTTTTTTTTTTTCCCCCCCTTCCTACTTCCCTCCCCAACTCCCTTTGGGTCCCTTGTAGCTCTGGAGAACTGGCTTGTTTATTGCTGATAGCGTGGCTGGTGCCAAGAAATCCTGACTCCTGGTGCATTATCGCGGGGCTGTGACGCAGGGCAGGATCACGTTCCAGATCTAGGTCTTGTTTATCTTGGATCCTTCAGCAGCAACTAGTACTTGACTTCTCACACTGCTCCATCGGCTCCATCTTCTGCAGCCCGGGATCCTGGCGTGTGCCTGCCCCGTCTGCTCGCCTCGCGCTCCGAACCCCAGGGGAGAGGAGGGCTGGGAAGGGAGCTGAGGGATTCCTCGTCATGAAAAAGCTCTACAGAGAGGCTGGCTGGTCCTTTTGTATTATAAACTGTGACTGGAGGGTTATTTTTTGTTGTGGTTGGGTTTTTTTTCTTTCACCCTTTTTTTTTTTTTCCCCTGTATTTGTTTGAATTCTCTTTTTAAGAAAGGAGGAATTGGTCTAGGAGTTGGTGATGTTACCTGGAGTTTGCAGATTCAGAGCTCCCCTACCTCTGTTACTTGCAATCCTGATCCAAGCTTATTTATCATTTCACAATTCAGTGTTGAGGTTTTTCTCTCCTTCTCCCCCCCCTATTTTTTTTCTTTCTGCATATTGCTTGCCCTGTGCAACAGATGTGAGGATCTGATCCCACTTCCATTGAAGTCAATAGCCAAATTCCTATCGACTTCGCTGAGAGCGAGAGCGAGCCCCTGTCTAGGGAATGAGGATTAGAGCTAAGTAGGAGTAAGTAAAGTACAATAAAATCAGAATATCCTACTTACTGCTTAATGCCATGAATTCTGTTTTGAAGAATTTCTGTTTTGAATCCCATGGCTTTTTATGCTGGTGAATGCCAAGAGCTGAATTCACGGGGGTGGGGAAGAGGAGGAGCTGACAAGCATAAGAGGGTTTTGGTTTCTAGAGTTAGGAGGGACACTGGTAGAAAGGAATGAAAAACAGTCCATGATTCCTTCATGACCCTGCAGTAAAAGGACTTCAGCTGATGGATGAGGGGCTTGGTTTGGCAGACAGGCTGCACTGGATCCACTTCTGACCGTGTCAACTGAGTGTCACCGTCTAAATGTGGAATGCTGTTGTGTATTATGGGAATATAAATAAACCCAAAAAAAGGCTCAGGAAAGGGAAAATGGTTGGACAGAATCTTAAAATAAAAAAATTATATATATATATAAAAAAAATCACCCCCTTCCTGTTCCCTTCTAAACACATGGCTAACACAAAAATAATACAAATACCAAAACAAAAAACCCCAAAACCCCAAACAAAATAAAACAAGAAAACAGCAACAGGCTGAGGAAGGAGGGAGGGCAGTTACTTTCTAGATGTTTTCCTACAGGACCGACCTTCCCAAAGGCATCCAGATCTGCTCCAGGGGGTTGGTGGTGAGATGTGGCCGAAGCCGCCTTGTCCCCACACAGCCCCTGGGCCGGTCCGGGGATGTGGGAGCTGCCAGTTCCTGGGGACCTGCGGTGGCCGTGGGCTTCCCCTCCTGCCTAGAGTGTGGTGACGCGTGAGGGGGTGTGTGGACTTGGACCCCTGCAGATAGCAGCACGGCCTTTAGCACCGCCGCCTCGCAGGGCCCCACAAGGAAGAATAGGCTGTTATACTGGCAGGGCAATATTATCTGCGTTTTACAAGCAGGAAGGCTGAGGCGAAGGGTTTATTTTCGTGTGACTCATTCAGGATGGCTCAGGAGCCTGCGGCGGACGTGGAAATTCAACATCTCGTGGAGCCCTGGTCCTGTGTCGTCTTTCCCCATCCTGCAAAGCTCGTGGGTTCGCACAATGGGCTGGCCGGGGGATGCTTCTCTCCCTGGGGATGGGATGCTTTTCTTGTTAGGGAGGTGATGCTGGCACGCGTCTGCCGTCTCTCCGGGCGGTGTGCATGGTGTGGCTTTCTGGCAGAAGGGGTGATGGGGGGCTGCAGATTTTAAGGAGTGACCCAGCACTAACCGGAAAACACAGCGGCAGAGGAACTAAGCCCCATTTCTGGGGTCGTGAACCTGGGTAGAAGCGGCACGTGGATTTTTGCTGCGCCGTTTCCTCGTGTCACCGCTCAGCCAGGATGCTTTCTTCGCTAGCTTTTCCTTTCTTTTTCCCTTCGCTCTCTCTTTTGGCCAGGATTTTAACATATATCACAGGCTGGTAGGCTAAGAGCCTGGGACTTCCCCTCACCACACTCAAAGCCTTTGATCTTTTGCTTTGGAGGTAACATCAAAAGAATGGCTGAGAAAGACAGCCAGCGCTGTGAAGTTCAACGTTCAAGTTAATAGCTTGACTGAAGGTTGTGCTGCATTGCTGGAGCCGGAGTAAACAGAGGCGAGCGCACACATTTCCCTGGAAATGGACCCTAGTGCTGCAGAAGGGCTTCATTTGCATTCGCAATTAATCTAGGTCCTACCGAAGGGCAGGCTTGTCGTTTTATTTTGTTACTTTTTTTTTTTTTAAATTCCCCCTGTGCGGGAGAAAGAAGCAGGACGGTTGGTGCAGGGAGCTGCTGTACTCGGTGGTCCCGATGGCTGGTGGTGGCCACGTGTCCACCCTTGCAGCCCTGTTCTGCAGCTTGCCTGCGCTTTATCAATTCTGGATTTTCTCCATTTTCACAATGATTAAGCTAAAGTCTGTTGGCAAACTGTTGCCTTCCCCCTTCTGTTAATAACAACAATAATAATAAAATAATCACTAACCACTCCCTGCCCAAGCATAGGGGATAGTATGCCTGTTCCAGTGGATAGCGTGGACTCCCCCATGCCAGATATATATATATTTTTTTTTTTTTAATTCCCTTCCCACTTTTGTTTGAAATGTTCCTGACATACATTGGTGAATGGCTGCTCCATCCATTTTTCCTCTGCCATCTTCTGCTGTTTTGGTGGCCTCTGTTCTCTGTGTGTGTGTGTGTGTAGGGGTTGCTTTGATTTTTTTTTTTTCTTTTCTTTCCAATGCACTGCAAATAGAGTAGGGGATTTTGCATGATGGTGCAATAGCCAGGCCTTTTTCTGCATGGCTTGGGGTATGAGGTGGAAGCTACTAGGCAGCACAGGATAGTCACAGGTAGTTAGTAATTTGGCACTGGTGGTGACGATGTTGGAATCGGAATTTCTGAGGGGCAGAACACTGAAGACCAGCAACTTCACTGAGCTGTTTGACGCTCGTGGATGAACTGGCCTGGTATATTATATTTACAAGTTTAAAGCCTCGTTATGCAGGACTGATAGGATGTGGGTTTGTCTGCAGTGTATTTTGGTGTGTACGTATGTGGAATGATTGATGTGAGTGTTAAACTCTGTAGTAAGGTAAAACCAAAGGGCTCTGTTTGTTTTGAAACACATTTGTATGGGAAAGATGCACCAAGGATACCCTTAGTCCCCAGACAGAAGCATATTCTTCTTCATCCTAGAAAAAAATAGGAGACTCGGATGAGGAGAAAAGTTAATGGCCTTAATAAACTCAGAGACGAGGGTTAAGATTACTTTGAGAGTGAAAGCACTTTGTCCAATATGACTGCGACTTCTGTAAATTTACTTATAAAATAAAGTATTAGTCACTACATTTTTGCAAATTTTTTGACCTTTTCAGCAGAGCTTCAGTGCGGGCCTTAAATCACCAAGGGATGGGATTCACAAAGGAGCAAAGCCCATCAGGCACCCAAGTCCTTACGGCTTCTTGGAAAAATCCTGACCTGAATACTTTGCCGTGTTGAGTGAATTAACTGCTCTGAAGTGTGTGGGAGTTCGGGCCATTCGTGCCCTCTCGAGGAAATGTGGAATGCCCCGGCGGGTAGTGACCCCACTGGATGAGGCCACAGGGCTCTTTCTACAGGGACAGTGAGGCGTGTTAATTTTTGAGCCAATTGTCATTCAGAAGCGATGGCAAAACATCCAGCTCCACAGAATGACAGCCTGAAGCAGGTCTTGCAGGAGCTGCTGATCTTTTCCTGGACCGATGGACAGGGTGAGGGATGATGATTGCGTTGAGGTCTTGCATTTTTCCTCTGCTGTTATTTATCCAGCAAGCAGGAGGAGAAATCTTTCTCTTTTTTTTTGTGTGTTTGTTTGTTTTAACAGAATGCAACTAATTATTCTGATTAAACCCATAGACAATCAGAGGAATTTTTCTGCAATACTTGGGCTACCCCTGATAGTCGTCCCTGGAAATCCTCCCCAGGAGGGATCACCCAGGGATTGGGGAGGGCAGGGCAGTTAAGTTTAACTCTGCCCTTCAGGTAATACCCTATATCCTATGTTACAAATCCCGGTGTTGCTTTATAGGGGGACAGGAGGAAAAGAATAATAATTTTCAGTAGATTAGCAGCTATTGTATCATCGCACGTTGCTTAATAAGCCTGATGTTACATGTGAGAGGTAAGCTCCTTAGTGGGAGCAGGGTGCACTGTAATGACCTTTTGTGTGCAAGTCTGTCGAGATGAAAGGTCTCTCCTGAGGTTATGGGGTTAGCTGTGTGGCATGCAGAAACACCGACTTCGACTTACTGTCCTGTGCAGATACTCCTCAGTCTATTAATGTCCTCAAAAATGTGTTTAGGAACCTGTTTTTTCTTCCTCCGATACCGCCTAGGACAAATTTGACTTGGAAATAGAACAGAAATGCTGTGTCGTGATTTTAAAAATAAATAAATAAGCTATTGCTATGAAAGGGAGCTCATTGATCCTTACTTGCTTCATTTATAATTACCCTTGTATGCAGTCATCCTACCGCACCTTTAAAAAACAAAAATTCCTCTCAAAACCCCACCAGACAGCTAACGCGGCTTGTTGTGTCCCTCCCCGCCCCAGTCTCTTCAACCTCAAGAACTTATAAAATATAAGTGTCCACAATAAGATTATAAAATGTTGTAAGATTGGAGCCTTTGCTTTCCCGGCTGTTCTGTAAATAGCTTGGTGTCTCTTGGATGTGCCCTGAGGCTCTGAAACCTGAGGCCTGCCCACATCTTGAGTTCTACTTTCCTCCTTGCAAAGTGCCTCTGGCTAGTGGAGCTGTCGATGCAGCCCCTTCCACCACCCCACCCCCCGCTAAGGAAAAAAACCTTTTTTTTTCTTTTTTTTTTTTTTTTTACCTTAAGACAGCCGTACAGCTGTAACAAACCTCGAATAGCTGCTGGTTTTTTTATCAGTTGCAGGTAAGGCTAAACCCTAAAATATTCATTTGACATTTGTGGGTCCGGGGCACTTAGCGCAGGCGTGTGAAAGCTCCAGTGCTGCCGGTTTGGCTGTGGCTCTCCCAGCGGGTCTGTGGGGGGCTGGCGTGTGCCCCCCATCCTCACCCCGAGCTGCTGCAGGGACCACCCTGTCCCCCCTGGGATCCGTACCGCTGCCCCAGCGCCTGGGTTTGGTCCCTGGGCTTTCAGAGAGCATCCCTCTGGTGAGTGCTCTTTTGCAGGCTGGCTTCTGGGTGGTCCAGGGCTGGGCTCGCATCTCCCAGAGCCTTTCCCCAGGGATTCCTGCCCTCTCCTCCTGCACAGGCTTGTCGCACCCCCAAGCTCTCGCCCTCCTGCAAAGCGCTGCCTAACTCCCAGGATTTAGTAGGAAATAGGCTGCCCTGTGGGATTGCGAACTGCTCCGCATCCCTGTTTTTGTCTTTTCCTGTGGAACGCGGTGTTTTGAGGGCATTCCTCAGCCAAGGGGGGCTGCCGGGGGTGCCCTCTCCTCCTGGGCAGCCCTGGTCTCCACATCCCTCCTTCCCTGATGGGCCCGATTCTGGGGGAACTCCCGTAGGGAGCAAGGCATTTGTTAATTGTATCAGAGCAGTGGGGTTGAAGCTATTCTGCATTTAACACTGGATGAACCTCGGAGGAGACTTTGCTCCCATTACAAAGCCAAATACGTCTTTCTGTTCTGCTTTCTAGTTCTTTTAAGTGGAAGTTGTTTTTCTAGTACCTGCTAAGTTCCTTTAATTTTTTTTTTTTGCATATTCATATCGAGGGAGAGGGAACATAATATGCACGAACAGGCTTAAAAAACACTCAGTGTTCCCAAACCACGGTCCTTTAAATAAATAAATAGAAAAGTTGCCTTGTGGGCCAGCCGCTTCAAAATGCCTGCTCTATATTTAGCAACAAGAGTAACATTTTTGGCTATTTACAGATTTATATGCTCAGGGCTGCTCTGATGACTCCTTTGTTTTAACTTTGGGGCTGTGGCATGAAAGGGTGACAAATGCAAACCCGGGGAGCGCGGGCGTGTTGTGTCTGCGGGAGCGCGGGCTCCGCTCCCTGGGGCCATGAGTTAGGTGTTCGCCGCCGGATTGCTGCAGAAAAGCAACCCTCACCTCTCCAAAACAAACCTCTTCCACAACCACAAGAATTCGGCGCATGGGGCAGAGTCCCTCCAGGACATGAGCTATTGCAGAGCTGCCGGTACCCTTCCCAGACAGCGTTTCTACAGGGATTTTTTTAAAATTATGATTATTCCCCCCCCCCCGCCCCCCCTGCCTCTCTTCCCCCCACTCTTTGAGAGGAAAAACGCAGGCTCATGCATGTTGCATTTTTCCCCTCTGCAGACGAAAGTCTGGTTTTTCTTTTTCCTATACATACACAGAGCAGTGTATGATCTCGATTTGCGGTTTGAAAAAAATGGTGTTTCCTTTCTTTTTCAGTTCATGAAAACCAAAAAAGATGATTTTGTGTTAGCGCATTGTGCTGTTTGACTTTTGTTTCTAGTCACTTCAGCTCAGGGAGTGAATAAGCCAATGCAGTTGTTTTGACTTAGGAAAATTTATCTCTCTGCATAAACAAAAAGAACACTTCTCCAAAACTTCTAGTAGTATATTTTGTACATTTCTGTCCATAAAATATGCCAATTCAGCCAAAGTCACTTAAATTAAATGCATAAACTACAGTTACTTGAAAATTCAAAATGCCTTTCCGGAGGCGTGCCACACTAATATTTGAATTTTACAGGAATTGGACTTACTTTCATTGGAGTGCCTTTTTAATTGGGCGAAAAATAATTCTCAATTTTGGGCCGTATTTGCCTTCCCATCTTGTCTATCTCCATCTCCTTTAAGAAAACAACAGTTTATTTGTTCTTGAGGAAGAGTTTGTGTGGCTGATGATTCAACTGAGAATATTTTTAAAATACTTCATTTAAATACCATAAATGCATATTGCATTGTTTTGGTGGTGCTGGAGGAAACCAGAAAATAAACACATGGGGTGGCTGCCCAGGAACAAGAGGTGACAGCACAGATTTAGTGAATGCTTCATTTGTTTGGTTTTGCTTTCATCCCAAATGATTCACTTAGTTCTCCACCTAAATATAATTCTTCCTACTTAACCGGGAGTCAGCTTTGCCTCTGGCCAGATGGGGTGTCTTTTCCATGGGTGTCCAAAGGCGAGCCTTCATCTTTTCCTCTGCTAATGGACAATTGAAACATCCAGCTTGCATCTGGAAGGAAAATGGGTGCGAGCGCTCTTGCTGGCCCCACGACTAACGCCGTCAGGGGAGAAAATAGGAGGATTATTGGTAGGGGAAACAACTGGTGCCCGAATCCTGGGAGGGAACGTTTCTTTCCCGGCTCTCTAGGAGGGATTTGGAAAGAGCCGTAATCCTGGGTTAGGAGTAATTTGTTACAGCAAGATGATACTTGAGTGGCAGGAGGATTCTGGCGGAGACAGCAAGAGGGTTTTTATTCAGAGGAGTAGCTGGTCTCGCAGAAGGTCAGTCTGACACAAATCCTACCCCAGCCCACAAGTTTTGTTTCTCGGCCAGCGCAATTAGCTGAGGGGACTCTCGACCTCTTTTACATCTTTCAAAGACATTTCCACGCATCTGAGCTAAAAGATTACGGCGAGGAATGTGGACCAGGATATGATGCAGTGGAAAGTTGTTTGTTTTTTTTTTTTTTTCCAAGGCAGGCTTTCTGAAAAACAAAATAACCTCAACAGCAACCTTCCCAGCTTCTCCTAGGAGGTCACGGTATTGCTGGTTTCAGTGTTATCTCTGGGACTTTTTCCTGAGGTTGCCTTTAGGTTACATTTTTGATTAAACTTTTTGGATTTTTTTTTTTTTTAAAAAAAGAAAGATAGATAGACAAAAGTTACCAACCCTGGGGAAAAAGAATTTTGCAAGTCCTTGGTTTTCACGAGGGCCCGAAACCCTTGGAGCCATCTATTCTGCAGTAACCCCTTGTTGCATCGAAGACCCAATCGCTCATGGAAACCACAAGGGAGGTGACAGGAAATTCGGTATGAAATTTGCTGGGTTTACTAGAGAGTGGCTCCCGGCAGTTCACCCAGAATTGCTACATCGACAGGAATTTTTGTGGTAGTGATTCGAGTCATGAGTTTCACTTACCCAACAGCAGGAGAAAATATGACTCTCTCAGTAAAACCCCGTTAGGCGATGTTACAATAACAGGCAAACAGCTCAATTCTCCTCTCACACCTTTACTCCGGGATCCTGCCCACCCGTGCCTCTCGTTTGCAGGTAATTCACAGGACACCAGATGAGAATTTGGATCAAGGAGTGAAGGGAAAAAAAACCCAAGCCCAACCCAGGTAGTCTGAGAGGCCCCTTTGGAGGGGGATGCGCCTCAAAGGGAATCCCTCTCCTGTCTCACCCTTGTCGCACGTCTGCTGGCGTCTGATAGCTAGAGGTGCCAAGCGCTTTATCAATCAGCCCTCTTTTGGCTCAGATTTTGTTAACTGAGGTTTCTGAACACTTGTGGCTCCTGACAGTGAGTGTGTGACAAACAGCTTGTACTTGGTGTCATGGTACCGGGGCATGGTGCTACCTTGCTGAGAGACACCATGGTGCAGCCAGCCTGCTGCCACAGCTGGCCCTGGCCCTCCTCCTCCTCCTCCTCGTTCTCCATCCCTCTGCACCGTAAGAAACGAAATCAGACTTTCTCTTTCCCCTCTTACGGATAGGAGACACTTGAGAGAACAGGTTGGGCAACTGTCAGTCTCTGACAACAGTAAGAAATGAGGAAGGTAGGTAGGACTGCTCCAGGACAGAGGTGCGCAAAGAGAGGCCTCTGCCTGGTTTCTCCCTTCACACACATACACACAGTGGAAAATGGTGCCAGTTCAGAAGCCGTTTTGCGTCCTGGTCATGCAGAGATGACTTTCCTGATGGGCATTGCCACCACAGTACTGAAGGAGTCTGGTTAAAGCTTCTCAGAATTAGGAGACACGTAACTCTGGCTCCAGACTCCCAGCGGTGGAAGCGAGGGGAAGATGGGGGCAGTTCTGAAGAGCCCCTCTTACTCCTTACGCCAGCGCGCCGTCCTGTGCCACAGAGCAGAGCGGTGGTGTGAGGAGGGAGCGGGACGGAGCAGACATGTTCTGCAATATTAAAGCAGAACCAGGCTGGTTGACCGCTGAGCTCTGTTGTTCTGGTTTGGTTTGGGGTTTTTTGTCTTTCCTTAAAAAAAATAAAATAAATTGAAAGGTAGTTGCAAAGCTTAAAGTTGTAGTACCTCCTTTACAACTGGAGTTATGCTCTTAACAGAGCTGGAAAGTTTTAAGGGAGGCAAGGTTCCCCTGGAGCAGCCCTTCTGTTACAATGGAGGTAGTTCAGTGCCGTGATCTCTGTCTCTGACGCGCTGTCAGATATTTTTACCATCTTTATTTAATGGGGAGGAAAGGAATTATATTTTATAGACCATAAAATGCATTCTTGGACTTCATGCAAACACTAGTTACCAATTGTTCTCTCACCCTCTGGGAGATTGCCAGGAAGAGAAATTAAATGTGGGTCTGTACATCAAATTGTTCGGTGAGTCTTGGGGGCTGGTTTAGCTTTGCTGAGTCTAAACAAGCCGTATCTACAGAAAGACTTTGTTGAGATTTCATGACTGACCTATTCTTTCTCTAATGGAAACTCTATGCTTGAGTGGAACAGAACAGGTTGCAGAGAAAATCTGGGGAAAGTAGTTTGAAGATGAAGTTTTTTTTCCTGGCTTAAAGTAAGCAGACAAAAAGTTTTTTCTTGTTCCTCGACTGAAATTATGCTTTTATTTGCGCCTGTCTTTTGGAACAGTACTTTGTAGACATCTAAATAGTACTCAGCCAGCCTGCTGATTTGTGCAGTGAGGGTTGTGGAGGCTTTCAAATTAAATGTGAAAAAAGTAATGGTGCTTTCCCAAGCTCCACCCAGGATCGAGAAACACTGCCGGCAGTTGTTTTGCGGAGATACCATGTGAACTGCAGAAAATAATGCTGTACTTCTGTGTCACATGAACACTCTTCCTCTTGTAAAGCTAAAAAAATGATTTTTTTCTAATTCCTGTGTTAGCTGATTAGCATTTACTTAGCTCCTTTGTGCTCAGTATGAATATCCTAGAACTCAACTGTTGTCTACCAACCTTGCATTCATTGTAAGCAAAAAAACCTGTTTTACTTCAGTATTTCAGTAGAACTGATGGAAATAATGCCTTTCATCCATGTCAGAATGAGCAAATAATGTTCTGAGTTTGCTTGAACTTTCATAGGCAATAGTTTTTAAGGAAGCTTCTGATTATTCTCTTCATCTGTCTCCCATGGCAGCCTCTGTGCCCATATCACTGCGTATAGAAAATGGGTGTAAGTAGGGGTGACATGCGGCAGTAGTGATGGGCTCTAGATGTTGTATTCCATCTCACCCAGGATGTGGGAGAAGAGCTTTGTGTGCTTTGAGGGCACGGAGCCTGGTGATGAGGTCAGGAGAAGGCAACTGATCCTGTGCTTCTGGGATGTTCTTCCATTTCTGCTCGCTCTGACAGCTCACCCAAGAGGGAACTGCAGTCGTCGAGGTCCCCATGGGGCTCAAACAATTTCTTTGTGCCTTGTTCCTCCCCAAAACGGGCATCTTCCTTGCTTTGGATTGCTCTGTAGCTTCAGTGAGGCACTTCCAGCTCGCAGGATTTCTGCTTTCACGTATCCCTCCTTCGAGATGATCTCAAGCCATTTAATAGCTAATGCATTTCTATAACTTTCAGGCTGTGGAGGACTCTGCCTTCTCCTTTTTTATGCCCTAGCAGTGCTTCAGCAATGTGACAAAGGCATGGGCAAAATATGAAAATGCGCAACTCAAGGCCCCAGTTCCAGGGAGTCCTTGTGTATTACTGGAAGGGAAGGAGACAAGGTCACTCGAGTTCTCCATAACGGGGAAATTCAAGGCACAATAAGTGTCTTCAGGAATACATCACAAGATGGTTTGGCAGATACCAGTGCTGGTGAATAAGTGGTTTTTTTTAAATTGGGAAAAGGACTTAATGCCCTGTGCGCATGTGTCTGTGCAGGTACACGACACTGACCAGTTCCTTTTTTTGGTGCCACTTTTTCCCCATATCTGCGTTTTATTTAATAATTTGGTTTTGCAGTGTTGCAATAGTTTAAAGGGTGATATTAGTTTAAAAAAAAAAAAAGAAGTGAAGATATGTGATATAAATACTTCCATGTTTTACAATTTTATGCTTTCATTTCTTGAATGCAGTGGGGAAATCGTTTGCGTGAAAGGATCGGTCTCATTGAAATGAGCCTCGTTGCGCTCATTTTTAGCAGCTCCCTTGTGCCTCATCGTGGTACATTAGATATTCTGTAGAAGGGCTGAACATTGTGGGTGGTGTCTATTACTTCTCATACGAAAAATTCCAGACATTGCAGATCTGCAAGAAATAGGAGGCCCTTTTAAAGTTCCTTCAGTTATTTAAAATAAATCCTTCAGATTTTACTCTCATACTGCACACCTCTACAAACAAGGTGGTAACTGAAGACCAAAAATAAGGGGTGGAGGTAAATTTAGGGATGGAGTAGAAGCTGAAGGTCTACTTCTAAATCCTTAGAGGCTTTGCCTTCTGACTTAAGTGGGGACACTAGTAGGTTGCAGACCTTTCTTTGTAGGTACCAAGATGAGTGTCCTCTTGCAACTATTTTTTCTTGTCTGCAGAGAGCAATTACAATCTCATTAAGCTCCGTGTTTGTTCCTATCACCTTCCCCATAAATCTCAACCCACCCCTCAGCATTGTGCTCTCCTGTGTTACTACTGAATTACCTCTGGTTAAAATTTGTCTAGATGTCCCCTCCCAGAAGATATGCTAACTCAATACTGGAGAAAATCCTGAGCTTCAAAGTGATGTCCAAGTGCGTACTTCCATGTGATTCTGCAGCACTGGCCAAGGGAGAGACTAACAGCAAAACTAGGATCAGGAATATTTCTGTTTGCATGGTGTGTTGAGATCCAGGGGAGAGAGCAGGCTCTGGAGGTGGAAGTATGTTCCCATGGTTAGGAGAGGTATTGGAGGCCCATGGCATCAAGCTGACTCCAGGAGCACTGTTCCTGCTTGTTTCAGTTCCTGGGAGCTAATAAGTACCAGCTGCAGGAAACCTGAGCTGGAAAGTGTTGTGCAGCTTTCCCTTCGTTTAAAAATACGGCGTATTTTTTTAAAATTGCGTTTATGTATTTATATGCTGTGGGACATCACTTGTAGGGCATTCCAGCAGTGAAAACAATAGTGTGACAAGGGAGCGGGTCCAGGTTGGACACTGGTGCAGGAAACACCTGCAAGCTCTGTGCCATCCCTTCCATCGGGGCCGTGCCGCTGCGAGCCCGGCCCCAGCACAAGGGGTGGCTGCTGGCTGTGAGTAAGAGTTTCCACCAAACTCCTCTAGTCTTGGATGTGAATTCTAGCTGCTTTTGACCAGCTCTGCTGTGAAGTCTTGGGAAGGATGTCTGTTTGCCCCACCAGTGCCCAGGAAGGCAGCTGTTTTGGGTGGTATTTGGAGGGGTGGGCATGCAGAGCTGTTCTCAGTGGGTCCTTTGCAGGACCTTCTGGTTGCAGATGGGAGGTGTGGATGTGATCCTCATAGGAGTGGAGGGCAGAGTGGTGGTTTTGGGGTTTTTTTGGTGTTTTTTTTTTTTTTTTTTGTTCCCCTTCTACAGAAAAAAAAATCTGGGCTGTTCAAATCATTTGCCTTTTCCCTTGTGCTGACAATTTAACAGCCTTTTTAAAAGCTTTGGTTTCTCTCAAGTACGCTCGCCCCATACGTGTTTTAATTTTTGTGTAGAGGCCTGGAGCTTAACAATTATTTTGCTTAAGCTCTCTGAGACTTGCCATAAAACTTTTTTTTTTTTTTAAAAAAAAAAAACACACACACATGCTAATGATCCCCATCAGATCATATTGTTAAAAAGGGAATAAAATACTTAGGCCAAGATGACATTATTTAAAAAAATGTTAAAAGCCGGCCAGCAGAGCCCATTTCAACAGTCTTGCTCAGAAATAATTTGCACAGATTTGTTAGAGTTAATTTGTTGAAAAGTTCAATGTTTGTACAGGCAAGTCCTAATTTCCACACTGAGACACAGAAGCAGGAGAGGAGCGAGCGTGTGTCCAGCCTTCGCAGGAGCAGGATGGTGGGAACTTCCCTCCCTCCTACCCTGCCCCCCCAGTGCAGGAATGTAAAAGCAGTGTCAGAAGGCTGGGAAAGTCAGCTTTGGATTTTTGTGGACTCCTTGCAAATCAGAGGAACCGTCTGGCTCAAATCTGCATTTAGGGCCGAGAGAAGAGGATTTCCTGCTATTTAGTTGCTTGAGGAAGGAAAGGATTTACCTCTCCGCTGTAACAGGACTTAATTTTTCTCCTTCTTTAAGAAGAATATCGCAGTGCAGGGCAGCAGTAGTAAACCTGCGAAAGCCATCATGCCTCTTCCCCCCCTTCTTCCTTCACCCTCCCCACGCCGTGATGCGACTCCCCTCCTGCCCAAGCGTCCTCCCAGCCCCGGTGATGGCTTGGCGTCTCCCTCCATGGTGAAAGAGAGAGTTGTGGAGGGGGCGGCTGCTGCGACGTCGCTCCCTCGGACGGCTGCCGCGCTGGGCCCGCCATCTGGATCCAGTTAGCTCTCTCGGCAGTAGGGCTGAGTCTCATTTCCTCCAACCAGTAATGTTATATAGGCAGTGATCCTGTTCTGCCCTAACATAATTGAAAATTATGTGTATTGTAGACTCGCAGCGCTGAAATGTAGACTCGTAAAAATCTGTGGCTCAGGTAGCCTGTGGAGATTGAATTTGGCACACAATGAAGCTTTTATGTAAAGTAAGAATTATAAGCCACCACATCAATATTGTGTTACAGGCATGACAATTCTTGGATGAGGAGGCCTTGAGTCAGGCTCGTCACCTTAAACAATGCTAATATTTCATATTTTATCAACAGGGCTGGCATTTTGAAGCCAGCAAATTCGATATTTTTTCTTTTGCAATTGTCCCGCCATTGAAGCTGTGGCTTCGTTAGCTTGACGCAGGCGTTGGCTGCGGGCTCTGGCCCTCTCTGTTTATCTGACGGACAGAACATCTTGCCCTTGGCGGGGCCAGGATGCTGCTCTGGATCCTGGCCACTTGGTAGAGCTTGTGGAAGTTGCTTTATTGACCTTTGCATGTCACTGCTTTCTGTGGGGGCTGTTTATTTTATTTTATTTTTCCCCCCACTGGTGTATTACCCACTGGAAATGGAAGCTGTCCATGTGTGTGCTTGTGTGCAAAACTGAGCCCTCTGGGTTTGGACCATTCCTGCTGGGCTCCACATGCTTGTCCAAGAGGAGAAGCAGCTTTGGCTGCATTTTAGCCCTTGCGTTGGAAGACTTCTTGGATCCTCTTTGGCAGGGTAAGAGAAAGACTTTACTGAGAGTCCAAACTAAGGGTTTTAAAAGCAGTAAAGTAAAGTAGCAGTAAGATCTTGAGAAACTTTCACCTTGCACTTAGGCTGGTCAGCTGGGTGTGGGAGCACCCACGCCAAAGGTACGGGCTCTTCTGAGATCGAGGTGGAACAGGAGCAACCATACCTTCTTGCTCTGTTTCTTTTAAGGAAATTTACTGTTAGTAGAAAACAACAGAACTGGCAGTCCTGAAGGCTGTGTAATGCCTGCAGTAGTTACTGACTGGACGGGTGTGATGTGAGCTGGCTCATGCCACTGTGCCGGTGCCTCAGTCTGCCCTTGGGGCAGTCGCAAAGAAGCCCGTGCCTTTCTTAGTCTGTCTTCTAGGACAGCTGCTCTCCTGAGCTCCTTCATGGGTTGTCATGGTTGTGCGAATATTCCAGGGTTGCTCGTGACCATGGAGTGGTCATGGAAAAACAAGGGCTGTTGGTTTATTTTGGTGGGTAATGCCTTAGTGGCCATTTCCTGAAACACCATCGGTTGAGCTGGCAGGTTCTTGTAAGTGCTTTAGCTGTGGTAGCAGTAACTTCTCACTCTCCAAAATGGTTGTGGAGTTTTGAAACGTGTACTGTGAGGCACACATCCTGTGAGGACGTTTTTCTTGGAAGAAGGGAAAAATACTTCACTAGCTGGCTGGAAAACCTGAGGAAGCCAGTAGTACCTGTGACCCATCAGGACCCTTTCTGCAAATTCATATGCACCTTTATGTGGTGGTGTATCGATCACTAAGACAACTGATGGACTCTAAAAAAGTAGCAGTTGACTTGTTTAATAGTGCCATCTGCAAATCTGAAATATATCAGATTTCCCCTCAAGTTAAGACACTCTCAGTCGGCTTAGGTTTTGGGTTCATTTTCTGTGCAACTGGTTGCATTTTTAAGCACTTCTGGAAACCACAAAGGGTTAGAAAGTTACTTTAACATCATCTCAACTTTAAAATTTATGTTGTGGTCACCTATATTGAAGAGCAGGGATTTGATACAAGCCATCAAATATCTGGAGGCTTACAATCGAGTCATAAGAGTTAGAAATGTCGCTTACGGTAGACCAGTTCTGGCTTGTTTGTGTTTTATTTCTTGTTTTTAAGAAGTGCTGAAACATTCTGGTCCACATTGCACAAATCCCAAATGTGAAGATGAATAAAAACAAGACTTCTTGGAACTTAAGGAACTCGTATGGGGCACAAATCCAGAGTATGGGTTTGTTTATTTGCATTCCAGTAGCTCAGAAATTTCAGGCCCTCCAAGCGATGGGAATTGGTAATGCATCCTCCTGCTGACTCCTGCTTTTGGTCACCTCTGTGCCCAGGGTCTTGCAGCAAACAGGCCTTGCATGCTAGCGAATGTTTTGCATACGTGAGCAAATGTGATAGTGATGTGCTGAAAGCATGGAACGAGATCTCCTTCCTTCCTTCGTGGAGATTTAGATACGGCTTCCGTTGTTTGCCTGGGGTGGCGGGGGTTGTTTGTGTGTGGTTCTCCTTCAAGATTACTCTTCTGAAAAAAAAAAAAAAAACAAACCAAAAAAACGGAATAGATAAACATAACGATTTCTCTAGATATTTCTAGGAATAGATCTGTTAGGTCAACCAGAGTCTAGCGCTAAATAGGACCTTCTGCAGTGGCCCAACAGATGCTTTTTGTAGTTCTAGGAGGGGGCTGAAGGTATGTGGCAGTACATATTTCTTCCAGCACGATATAGGGCTTTTAGAGATCACGTATTAACCAGTATGCCTAATTGGCACAGTGCAGCACCACGTGGAGAGAAAAGCTTGGGCTGAAATTATATTTAGATATACTGCACAGAAGTCTCATTGGGCTAACTGATTTCTCCGCAGGGCTGCTCTTGCTCAGAATCGAGCCCTTCTGATACAGCAATCTGGGTACCAGCTCGAGACTTCACCGGTTAGATGGAAGCCTTGAGCTCCGCCATGTGATCTGGCTGGGGTGTAGTGGCTGCCCCAGTGAGTTTAGGGAGAGGACACGCACGCCTGAGTGCAGAATTTTCTGTTGATATTTGATGCTGGTTAAATCCATGGGAACGTTCTGCTCCTTGACGTGTAGTTAAGCTTATTTTGCTTTTGAATCAACACCCCCTTATGCTGGAGACCACCTGCGTGTATTCAGCCTATCTGCTGACGGCAGTGACATAAAGAAGTTGTGGCTATCCCCGTGTGCCTGGCCAGCGCATCTGAGCCTGAGTGCACCAGGCTCTACTTGGTCTTGGACATCATCAACCAGAGAGCTTATTAAGTTTGGCCTTGTAATTGAATAAGTTACACTGTGCAAGTCCCTTAAGGGTTCTTCGGCAGAAGATTTCTCTCCTGGTGGTGATGAGCAAGAAGAAAATAATCCATGGTGACCTCCAGAAATGGTGGAAAGTAGAGAAAATAGATGCTAAGACCCAGCAGTGCTGGATCTTTTTGGGGTAGACCTCTGCCTTTAGGGCTCATACAGTGCCAGGAAGCCAGAGGAGTTGACATTGTGCATTTGTTGAAAGAAGGCTGACAGATGACCCGTTAAATAATGAGATCATATTCTTAACCCACGATACGTGTTTTCGCTCTCTTGAGACTGATAATCCACCTTCCCCTCCCTTGTCCCGTCCTCTCCATAGTTTTGGTATTTTGTCTCTGTGTGGGTTTCATTCTTCTTTGAGATTTTTTGTTACAGTTAATAAAATCAACATAATACTGTCTTTGCAATCTGCCTTATTTTCTTATTCCTGAACTGTAATGTGACGGTATAAAATTGTTAGTGTTCTGCACAGATTTTGTCTCCACAAACATGCAAAGTCGTCTTAATTTTTGTTTCAGTTCCTTGCATAAATTTTAATTTATATCTTTTTACCCATGTTACCTAAGATTTGTTATTTTTTTTGCCTTTCTTTTCTGAACTCATTTTTCTTTTCCCATTTTTGTTTCCTCCATCCAGTATCTGCAGATGAAATGGCCACTGCTTGATGTTCAGGCAGGGAGCCTTCAGAGTAGACAAGCCCTCAAGGATGCTAGGTCTCCATCTCCAGCACACATTGTTGTAAGTAAATGCAGAAAGATGTTCTTCCTTTGTTTTTATTTATTTTTTAAAAAAAGCATTTGACCGTTTTACATTAATGGCATTGGTTGTCATCAGTTTTCTTTTACACAAACCAACAGAGAAATATTTCAAAACAAACAAAAACCATAATGAGCCCATGGTAAAAAGAAGGAATACATTTGCTATTGCTGGGCCGTTTATGAAATTATCATTCATGACGCTTTGCTCTGTGCCTCGTAGGAGAGCAGAGAGTTGAAAATGCTCTAAAATTACGTACTGCAGAATTACTTAGTGGCAGTGAAGTCTGATCAGACCAGTTTACACATCTGACTGAATGTTGAACTGAAGAGAATGAAGAGACACTTTTGGGAAGCATTAAAGAAATAAAAAATGAAGGCTATTCTATGGCCTTTACCATAAAAAAAAAAAATCTTTTGTTATTGCAAAATTTTGAATGAAAGTTTGTGAGCGTTGGTCAGCACTTTACCTGGGTGAAGGCTCAACAGAGCCAAGCTCAACAAGAGCACATCTCCCTTTGTGTTGTGATGACTTTTCGTTTAGCATGAAAAGTGTTACCAAATGTTTAGTACTTATCTGCAAAGTATAAAACTCTGTTTATAATAAGTAGCGTTGCTAAAAAATAGCTTTTTTTTTTATGAACTTATCAGTTAACTTTTCAGATCTTGGTTAGATTTTCTTGCTTCTATTGTGAAAACAATGTTGATTTTGAAATGTTCAATACGAATTTGCATGAGGGGGTTTGGGGGTTTATTTTATTTTCTAAAATAGTATCCGTAGAGGTCTAAAAGGAAACAGTTTATTTATGTGGTGTTATGCAAGAGGGGCAGTATACGCTGGCCCATCCTCACCCATAGCTCGTGTCAGCGCCGTTTCTGGTTAAGGAGCATCTTAGCTCTGAGCTCTCATCTGGTAAATTTACCTCTGGAGAAGATGACACGGATTGGTTTAGAATATTTCTTCCGAAGTACTTTATCATCAAGTTTTACATGATGTTTTTTTTTTTAATAACTTTTTTTATAACCAATGGATGACAAGGTGAATCCCAGGAAAAGAAGTGTTGCTTTTTCTTTATCTTTTGCTATATGGTCTAAAGCTGACGTAGCTGGTAGGTCATCCAAGATAGACATTTGTTTTATTAGAAATCTAAAATCATACTAACCATTTCTGAGGAGCTTCTTTTTCCGATGTTGTCTCTCTTAACTAACTTGAGGAGTGTCAGCCCTTTGCTATGAGTGTCTTTAGTTCTTTCTTTAAAAAGAAAAAAGGTTTCCTACCTTTTAGAGTCCACAGCTTCTAAACCATCCCTCAGTGCAGCAGAGAGCAATTGGCACAGGACTGGTATTTGCTTAGTCAATATCTGGCACTGGTTGATTCACTTCTCGAGAATGACTTTGCTTTTCCTTCTTGTCCACGTGGGCCATCACTGGAGGAAGAGATCAGAGAAAAGATGTTTGGCTGGTTATTTAGAAATCTACAGCCATCAAAACCTACTGTCATCTGAGTAAGAAATGGGGCCCACAAGAAAGGAGGCCCACAAGAAAGCTGGAGAGAGACTTTTGACGAGGGTATGTAGTGACAGGACAAGGGGTTATGACTTCAAACTGGAAGAGGGTAGATTTAGATTAGATATCGGGAAGAAAATTTTCACTGTGAGGTGAGACACTGGCACGGGTTGCCCAGAGAAGCTGTGGCTGCCCCATCCCTGGAGGTGTTCAGGGCCAGGCTGGACGGGGCTTTGAGCAGCCTGGTCTGGTGGGAGGTGTCCCTGCCCAGGGCAGGAGGTTTGGAACTAGGTGATCTTTAAGGTGCCTTCCAACCTAAACCATTCTATGATTCTATGAAATGAACCAAAGTAACTTCCTTATTTTAATTCTCTCTCTTTTTTTTTTTTTTTTTTTTTTTTTTTTTAATGCTGTGCTGGAGGACCTACATGAGGGATGGGAGTGTTCTGGGGCTGGCATGGTGGAGCAGTGTTGGGCTTGCAGGAGGTGATGGCCGGGGAGCAGGAGGTTTCTCCTGCCTGGTTTGGCTGCAGCCTGGGAGGACAGGCTGAGTTTGGGGGGTGGCTTCACTGGGGATCACCTGCACGTCCCAGTGCTGAGCATCCCCTGTCCTCGAAGCCTTAGGAGAGCAGGCGCTTGCCTTCAAAAGCCAAAGCAGCTCATTGCGCCGGGGACTGGCCAGGGTCCCGGCTCCCCAGCCCTCTCCAGCCCCTCCACCTGGGTGCAGACAAGGTGGAGGCGAGTGGACAACACAAATACACCAAAAAAAAAGGGGGGGGGGGATCAAAAATCATGATCACTTTGGAAAATAAGGGGAAACCTGTTTCCAAGGAGGCTGAGGCTGATCTGCCATGTATTTTGACCGTTTATGGGGTTCTTGTGGGTCTCTTTAAAAGCTGTTTCACTCTGCTATTCAATAAAAAGCATATTTACCATAGCAACCACTTAGGCCGTGAGGAACATATACTACCTCTGAGATGGAGGCCACCTTCCAAAAGAGCCACAGCTGGCATTTGTAATGTGATCTTTTGTGCTACTTACAATGTTGGAGGGAGAGGAGGCGGAGGAGGGAGCGGAGGGGGGAGCAGTGGGGTTTTGGGGAGGGGGGGTGATTCTACAAGGTTTAATGTTTATTTCTAGCAGTGAACTGTTTTGCCTTGTTCTGTTAAAAAAAAAAAAAATAAATAAGCGGCAGCTTTTTCCACCCTTTTCCCTGGCATCCGCCCCAGGCCACATTAATTCTGTGGAGTAAAAATGGTCTTATTTTTGGTAAATAAAGTTAGAGCAGGTAATGGCATTCCGGGGAGGTGAAGTGGCTGCAGATGCCAGTTGGCCTGGGATGTGTCAGGTTTCTCTGGTGTCCCCGTTTGTCACTGCTGTGCCTGCCCACAGCACCTGGGACCTGGTTGCTCTTGCATGAGGCTTTACACCCATTTCTGCACACGTGAAAACGCAACTGATCTTTTCATGGAACAATGAGAGGTATTTCATGGACATGCTGAAGTTTTGGTGCAAGCGTAATGTGTAATGTATAGGGATAGAAACTGGTTTTCTACCCACACTGCTGCATCTTGTCTGTCTGCCAAGTGTACCCGTGCCAGTTTTTCATCTTGAAATCAGTTGCACTGCCCTGAAGATCTGTAGGAAAACCCTAACACCTGCAAATAATTTCTTATCTTCCCCCTATCTCTGAAATTGGGATTTGAGACTAATCTTTATAGGTGGATTACAAAGAGAGGAAAGGAGATTGGGGGGAGGGTTTCTTTTTTCTCTCCCCCCTGCCTTTTTTTTTTTTCCCCTTCCTTTTTCCTTTCTTTTTTCTGTTTTAACGTTCTTGCTTCTCAGTTGCTTGGCTGTGACTACTACGAGCTCCGTGTCAGGGCTGCAGCCTTTACACCCAGCTCCGATGAAACTCCCCTTGGCTTCAGCGCGGGTTTTTAGCTTAATGACTCGAGGCTGCAGAACATGGCCGTCTGTAATGTCTTAAGTAAAGTCTGTACTATTTGTCAGCCGTCCTCCTTTCAGATTTGTTTAAGAACATTAAGTTAAGACTACAAAAATCGAAGCAAAAGACCAGCATGAATAATTTGGCTGGATTGCCCCCAGTGCTGTGGGCTGGGTTAATACTGCTTTTCATGGTGCTTGAGAGAGTCTCCAAGGCCCATAATGAGAAACAGAATATTAAACTGAAATTATGTTCAGCATGTCTTGAGGAAGGTACAGCATGAGGCTCCATTTAAGACCATTGCATTTATTTGCATTTAGGTGCTTCACTCGTCTTGTAAGACTCTTGCATCTTGCTCTGGCACAGTCATGCTGCTTATCTGTGTCCAAAGGTGAAAGAAAACTGGGGAAAAAATTGTTTTAATAGTACGCTATTAAGCTTGCTAGGTCAAAATTTTGAATTCAGCCTGCGGATAGTACTATTATGAGGCTGGGATATTTTTTTAAAAGGGTTTTTATGGTTATTTCCCCTCTTTTTTCTGACCTTTGATTTCATTTAAGGCATTAAGACTTTGTTAGCAGAAAGTTTTTTGGGTGTAAAGCTGGGTGCCTTGCATGCTCCTCTAAACCGGCAGGGTGATAGTTGTCCTGAAATCCCACGTTCAACGTGCCCCTGATGAGCTCCACACGTGTGCTGCCAGTGTGGTGTTAAGGGTGAGATCTGGGTGCCCGAGGAGTGGGATTCTCAGGTGAACGCTTTCTGTTGTGGTGTGGACAGGCAAGTGAAAATGAGCGTGGTATGTCTGCGCAAGGATCTCCAAAACCTGCTCACTGCAGAAAGCAAGCTCCTTTAAAACCTTTTTTTATCTGTGCATGCATTCCTACAACCTTAAGGAGAAAACCAGTGCTGTTCTTCCCTGTTCTCTGCAAAGTAAATAGTCTGACTCAGCCATGCCCTGTTTTGGGCAGGAGTATGGGTGAAAGACCAGTTCTTGGGATCCTGCCTCCTGCTGTCTCGGCTGTACAAAGACTTGCTTTTTAGCTTCCTTTGTACCGGGCAAAAACTTTCTGAACCCAAAATGGAGGCGGTTTGGTACAGTAGATTTCTTACAGAACAGTTAAAGGTTTAAAAAATTCCTGCATTTTCTTTTGTAGGGCAGGCCTTTTGAAGTAAATGTAAATGTTACCTTGGGGGAGGACTTCTAGTACTATTTGGCCTGGGTTTTCTAATATGTAATGAACACAGACATAAACTAGACTGAATCCCCAAGAACAAAGAATCACTGTGCAGTAGTGTATCTAATTTTTTTTTTTTTTTTTGCTTATGGAGGTAAAAAAAAGTGTTCTCAAAACATAATATGACATGGAACACTGAAGGCAAAACCATCTGAAATGTACTCTCTGTTCTCACTCTTCAACACGCCTGGAACAGCGAGTGTCGGGGACCGCTGGGCAGTTTGGAGGGATCAGGGGTTGTTTCCCAGAGACGTTAGGGTTGGAGCTGCGCAGTCTGCTCTGCCTGGTCCCTAATTTCTTTCAGTCTTGTGTGGTTTGCACTTTACGTGCTTTGAGAGAAAAGGCAAATACCTACAAGTAATCTTGAGGTTTATCTTAGCTAGATTTTAAAATCCACCCTTCAAACAGGCCAGAAATGGGGTGCATCGACCTATGTGTGGTCCTGTATGTACGGAGCCATCTGGGAGCATAATCTTGCAACTTCCAGTCTCAGTGCCCCAAGAGGGCTTTTAAAGCTCTCACTTTGTTTGTCTTCAATGTTTTGTTGTAGAGAGGCTCTTCTTCCTCTGCAGTAGCCTCTTGAGATGTTCCTGGATTTTAGGCCGCGTGTGCCCATGATGGGACACCCTCTTCCCTGGAGACCTGCAGGGCGATCCGCTGAGCACGCAGATGCGCTGAGAGTTGGGCATCGTTCATGTCAGTGCCTGGTATCAAGAGGAGCACGTAGGTGTGGAGGAGGAGAGGGCTGTGTGTCGGGGCTGCACTGGTACCCGAGCAGTCCCTTACGGCCAGCAGGTCACGCCTTGGCGCATGGACTCAACACACAGATCCCCGAGACTCACGCTGCAGAAATAGCCGTGCAGGCTTAATTGGAGAGCTCCTTCAGTGACTCTCTCCCTTTTAAATGCTCTATACTTTATTTGGCTAATTGCTCTGGCAGTTGCAAAGTAAACAAAATGTTTCATTAATACATGCCCAAAAGTGTGCAAACATCTTGTCCTGAATTTTCGGAGCTGCATGGAATTAAGCCACAGAACAAATTAAACTTGCTGAGAATTTTGTGGCTAAGTCTTTTACCACTAATTCCTTTTGATTTTTCGGCGGGAAGGGTTGTGTTTAAAAAAAAAAAAAAATAATAAAAATCTGTGTTCAAACCTGAATGTTTAGGGCTAAGTATAGAATTCATCTACTAGCAGCCCAATAAAATTATTTTGGACGGATTCCTATAAAACACACACATTGTATTCAGTACCCACTAAGTATGAATGAGAAGCCTAGTGCTTGGTTTGTGTAGAGCACAGAAGTGTGGACTCCTCAAAAGTAATTCACTTGGTAATTTGATATGCTTGTCAAATAATTCAGACTTCAGGAGACTGCTTCATGCCGTTGTATTTACTCTGTGGCACAATGTCCGGCCTGTACAGACCTTATTTAGGTGCTGGAGGTAACCCCTCTGCTTTATCGTGGAGACTGGGGAAATGTGCAGGCTTGTAGCTCTTACTGTGAAGTGAGCAGGAATTTAATGCCTCTGCAAACATCAATCAGCACTAAAGCACCTTCAGAAGACACCTTGGGGCTGGATTGGCAGCTGTGATGGATTGTCACGCTTGGTTGTAGTCAGGAGATCTGTGAGTAGCTCCAAGAACTCTGAAGTATTTGGATGTTGGGATATTTCAGCTGTGAATAAATGCTGTAAAATGTATAGGACTGCCAGCCCCAATTGTTCTAGCATCATGAGTCAGGCCTCAAAAGATCGTGAGGATTGGTGGGGGTTTTTTTTTTGGTGATGTTTTTGTTTGTTTTTCTGTTTCTTAAATAATACATTTTGTATCCTCTTTATTTGTTCTCTGGTTCCTGAGCCTGCAGGGTATACTCCGCTCATTCTCAAACTCTTCTCTACAGCAGTTCAGGAGCTTGCTGTGTGCTGTAAGTGGAGGCTGAGGTTCTTCCCTAAACACTTGACTTCAACGCTACCACACTTCAAGAAAAATAGCAAGTATTGCTAGACTGGCTATAAAATTGCAAGAATTAGCAACCCTAAGCGTTGCTGCAAGAGAAGGGAGCTGAGTAGGGGTTGAGCAATCTGTTGAGCATCCGTTTCTTGTGAACTACCCAGCTGGACTTTGGGAGAACCTGGTCCTTGGTGCCTGGGAGGGCTCTGATTCATGGGTGCTGGGGCGGCTTGCCTTGAGATGGCTGCAGTGCTCCCCAGGCAGGGCCAGGCTTCTCTGACGTTACCGGAGACGGCTCGGCAGGTCGTCCTGAAGCAGCAGGTTTATAGCCCAGGATGTAATGGTGAACCAGCCTTGGCTTTGATTTCCTGGAGGGGCCATGCTGCAGCTCTTGCTCTGGAGCAGGAGCCCTGAGATCTGGCATTTTTGGTTTGTTGTGGCACACCAAAATGTATCTGGTGTCTCTCTCTCCGACATATCTGAGTATCAGAACTCTCTGGGTGAGGAGGAGGCAAGATGAAAGCTTGCTCATCAGAGATCCTCAAAAAATACGTAACTATGCTGCCTTCAGTGTGGCTGGAAGCACATCTGCTGCAGGCTTCCCTCTTGTATCTTTTATTTATAAAATGCCCACTATGTCCCAAATGTGACACGAATACAAGTGCCTTAAGTTCTGTTTTGTTCTGCCCAGCTAGTTTGGGGTACTGTAAAACTGCAGAGAGCAGCCTTTCAAGGTAGAAACCTGCACTGGGAAGATGGTTTAGGAGTGTTTTAGCACCAAGGAGCCCAAGCTGTGTTTTGGATTCAGTCACATGGCAGTGTGTTAATGCTGGAGCATGCATGTTAAATTAACTTCTAGGGACTTGCGTGGGCCTAAAATTAAATATGGGGAAGCTGTCAGCTCTCCTGCGCAAGGGCGGTTGTGCTGAGAGGAACAGGTAGAGCACAGACGGTCCCTCCCCGGGGCGTGCGGGAGGATGCAGCAGCAGCAGCTTGGCCTTGGCAGCGGGCGAAGAGCCGCAGCAGCGCCGGGTGACGCCGGAGAGCCAGATGGGTGAGCCTGTCAGATCAAAGACGACGTGTGCCCAGGGTGGCCGGCTTGGCAGGGCCGATCGCCGCAGGTCCTTCTCCCTGTCTGCAGCTGAAGTTTGTGGCTGGATTCAATCTGGAGCTTGGAGAAGTAGGTATTGAATAATGCAGCCTGGTTTGGAGCCAGGGCCCATGCCGACTGGAGCAGGAGCAGCCATCGTGTGCAGAGCCGAAGATTTAATGGGTACGATACGGCCCCGGCACTGTTGTTGCCCAAATTTCTAGAACCGCAGTCTTTGCTTTCCAGTGCGACTCTGGGCTTGTTGACGCAGAGTGGAAAAGCCCAAATATGCAGTTGAAGTAGCTGTCTCAGAATAACTATTCCTCATTATCTCTCCATGCGGCCACTCTTATTCAGCAGTAAGAGGTCCTTTGTGTGGTTTAGCTTAATCCGCTTTGGAAACGGATTAAGCTAAATCTCACAAAGAAACTCTTAGTGCTGAATAACAGTGTCCACACGGAGAGATAATTCGAAATAGTTATTCTGCATTTTTCAATTCACACTTGAGCCCTTGCACAAAAACTTCCCCATGCAGACGAGCCCACTTGAATAGGAACCTCCTATTTTCTGTCTAAACAAGGTCTGTGTACTGTGTCCAGGTGCTGTAGTAAAGAAAACAGCACGTCTTTATCATTAAAAAGAAAGGAAGGAAGCTGGCATTGCTGGGCTCAGGACCATTTCTTTGCCAAGTTGCTCAAGCCCAGGATTATTGCTCTTCTCACCAGTTCATGCGGTTTGGGATTCTATTATTCATGGGATACTTCACTTTCTGGACTGTATACGCATCTGTACTCTCTCCTGTGGAAGAACCTGGAGCTGCCTAGTAAGCCCGTGCAGAAAGAGAAGGAAGGATGCTTTCTCCTCTGTCCTATGCAGACCTATTTGGCAAGGGACAGACCCGTTTTGGGAAGCCTTGGGAGAGGAAGGGATGTTGCAAATAACAAGGAGCAATGCCTTCATAAACCTGTCTCCCACCCCTAATCTCTCCCCAGGCAACGGTCTGTGCCTGATTACACAAAAATAATCTAGAATTTTTTGTCAAACAGATGTTGCTTTGAATCTGTAGCAGGCTGGTTGCAGGGGACCTGGCCTTGAAGCTTCGCTTGTACCTGACAGATACTGGGGAGCAAAATCATTTTGCACTTTCCCGAGATGGGGAAACATGACTTGCTTCTCTGTTTTTACCAGCGCGGCCAGAAAGATGTTAAGTTTTCCCAAGGTGATTTTGAGAAACTGATGATTTCCACATCTGCATTTTAGAGCAAAAAAACCCAACCACCCCAACCCTGCAGCCCCACAGGAAAAACAAAACAAAAAAAAAAGAAACCGAAGTAGTTTTTGAAATCTAAACCTAAAATCCAAACATGTATCAGACCTTGGAGGAAGATTACTTTTGGTGGTGTTAAGACCCTGCATATCCGTGAGTGCTTGTGTCAGATCTAACTTAGGTCTCATCCCTTGGAATTAGGAAGTTTGGGGGAGCTGAACCAGTCCTTCCTGACGCCGGCAAGCAGCCGCTCTGCAGCCAGGCTCGCCTGTGTCGCAATAATATGTACATGAGGGATAGGCTGGTAGAGGGTCCTGGGTGTGCATGGTTTGAACCCGTGTGTGTGTGTATACAAGAGGAAGGGTGCTTTCTGACTAGCCTCCCTGATGGAATTCAGAAGTAACAAAACTTTTGATTTTGAGTTTGGTTTGGTTTTCTTTTTTTTTTTTTTTTTCTTTGGCAGGAGGGAGGGAAGTGTGGAAGTGTGTGTGGGGTTTTTTTTTTGTTTTGTTTGGTTTGTTGTTTGTTTGTAGGTTTTGTTTTGTTTTGTTTTTTCAACCCTATCCCTCTACCTTCTTATTGTGCAAATGAAGGATCTAATGGTGTCCTTGGGCCTTGCGGTGCTAGCCTGCAGAAAGAGGTGGGTCTGTGCTAGTTTCCTAGGAGAGGCGAAGGGTTCCCTAACACGCATTTTTCCTGTTGGCAAGACTCAAAGACTTCTCGACTACTATTACTGTGGAAACTAGCTTCCCCTTCCCCTTCCTTTTTACTTTTTAGGCCTTGATTCAAGAAATCATTAAACGTGAGCTGATGTCCATCTGTGTTCAGGACAAAATTTAAGTGTGTGCTCGAAGTATTGTCTTGTATAGTGACACTTTTTCCTGAGTTGGGGTGCTGGAATTGAGCATTTATATGAAATAAAGCCCCTTGCTGAGCGCTGGTCGTGGCTTCTGCCTGTGCCCCAGCTAGCAAATACTAAGAAAGGAAAGGGAGGGAGAGAAGGAATAGCATGTCCTGAGCTCTTCTCCCCTGGAGCTTGTCCTCGTGCTGACCTATTTCTTCCCAAGGCTATAGGAGAAGGAGACACCCTGAAGGAGGGTTTTGGTCTCTTGTTGCTCATCCTGCCCACTGGGAAATGCATGAAATCTCTGTGGTCTCCTCCCCTGGCTTGAAGGATAATGTCGGAGAGGAAAGGCAAAACAACACAATTTTGCCCCATTGTATGCCTGCAGAGCTCTGCGACGTCAGTGTAGCACGTTGCGGGGATGTGGCTGCCCTGTAATAAGGAAACGATATTTTATGGAGGAGAGCAGAGTGAAGGGACCTGAAAGCCTGCAGACTTTCCTAGTGTGCATTTACAGCCGTGAACGCTTTCCCTGCCAAGCAGCTGCGTGGAAGCACTATCATTAGAAAACCCCAAATGGTTGCAGTGCACAGAGTTTTTTCCCTGGCGGCAGAACTTCTGTTGCTGCATGTTGGACATGTCTACATGGTTAATTAATATGAAGCAAGCAAGGGTTTGAATTGCTAAAGAGGTAGCTGCTCCACGTTGACTCTGCATCTCGATGCTTTTCAGGCATGCCGGGCTTTTGGGAGGGAAGTCATTTACTGGACATGAAGTAACCTGCTCTGATGGCCAGGACAGGTTACCTTGGGATAAGCTCTGGTGTGAATCGGAGGTGTGCCGGTTGCTCCACACTTGCTGCCTGAGGGGTAAACGTGAGGTAGCAGATGCCGTTTGGACTGAAGGTGAAGTTTGCTCGTGTCTGTGTCCAGAGCTGAGCGTGTGGCCGGGCAGTTACAGAGGTGCTGTAAGACCCTGGTGAAGCTCGCCCTGCAGTAACTTGTTCTGCTCGTCATGCCTGGAGCACATCGAGGGAGCGTCTGCTCCCACCATAGATGGACTGTTAAGCTCCATTCCTGCGTAGGCGATGGTGTGGCCGCCTCAGATCGCCGCGCTGAGGAACCTGCAGGATGAGTAAATGGTGAGAAAATGTAGGGGAGCAGCCCCAGCACTGATGGGAGAGGAGAACGGCTAAAGAGCTGGCACCGTGTTCGCTTTCTGGCTGACTCGCCCAGGCTCCTCGCCTGGGTACCAAGCCGGGCTCATGGCTCGTGCATTAAAGCATCATCCTGTTCCCGTTCGCTTGTGGTTGGGATCAGGTGCCTTAGTCTGAGGTTGGAAAATTAGGGATCCTTCCCTTCCCAAGCACCATCCAAGCCTGGTGGTGACATCTCTCTCCCTGCGGACACTGTGTTTCACTGCTGTGATTGCGCCAACGAGCAGGTCAAAGCGCTTGGTGCAAATTAAAGATAATTTTGTTTTCACTTTATTGTCACCTGTGTTTAAGAGGCTCTAGTAGGCCAAGCTACTCTCAGAAAAGCGGGTTGTTGTCCCTGCCACAAAGAGCTCGGGTCCAGGAGAGCTGGGGTCTGTGAAGCGCAAGGTGCGGTTTGGTGGTGTGATGGCCACCATACGCTCATGTCCCCTTCCCAGAAGGGTAATGTGTTCTGCATATCAGATCACGGCAAAGCCAGGAGCGATGTACAGCTCCCCTGACTCCGAGTTCACAGTCCGAACTGGTAGGCTACTCTGTCTTTGACATGCTTATTTAATGCTGTAATTGTCTTTGCGTATTTTGCTGGAAGAGACTAAAGGCCAAAAAAAATCCAGTTGCTCACCTGTCCTTCAGCACAGGTGAGCTTTGTGCTTTTTCCTCAGACATCTGTGAGACGTTTAAAAGAGAACATGGGTTCCTGACATCAAAGAGTTAATAGCAGTGAGTGTGGTACAATAGCTCATTAGGACTTAAACGTGGGCTGCAAACTCAGAAATCTTGATAATTTTGGTCTATAAGGACACTGAACTTTCAACCCTAGTTCAGCAATAATAAATGCCTGTTAAGTAAGGCTTCCTTTTATGAAGAGAGGGTGGATGGATGCATTTCAATGGGCTTTAAAAGTATTGCTACTCGTTTCGGTGTCTGCTGGCCGAATGCATCCGGGCATGGGAAGGCATTTCAAGATCTGCACAAAAAGCACTTTGAAGTATAACCTTTGTGAGCGTCTTAGCTAAACCTGACTGCAGTTGGAAGCAGCAATTTATTTATTTATTTATTTGTAAGTCCTTTTCTTTTAAAGTTGCTTTAAAAAAAAAAAAAACACAACACACACACACAAAAAAAAACAACCCACAAAAATAAACCTGTGAGCAATTAAATGAAAATGCAGTTTTGAAACTTTGACCCGAAGTGAAAGGTGGTGGTGGCGTATGTTTGGCTTTTGGTGGATGTTTTCATAACCAAATATATTGGTGTTGAAGTCTGAAAGCAGGGGAAGATGAAGCTGCGCTCTGGGATGGAGTTTGGGCTGTTGCTCAGGCTGACAGCCCTGCCACCCTGGAGAAGGAGGACTTGGGGCACGTAGCTGTTCTCCAGCCCATGCCGGCTGTGCCCATAGGAATTGCAGTGAGGAGCTAAAAACTTTTTTAACAGCCCTTTCATCTACCTATAAAAGGATCCTGCAGAAGTTATGGGGACTAAGATTCAAACCAAATCACGAGTGACTGCAAGTCACAACTGTGTAAGTTGTGATCTTCCTTGCCTTGAGTTTGCAGGTCTTGATCCAGGCGGGCTTCTGCTGAGGTCCTACGTGAGACTGACTCCGAGTAGCGTGCGTGCGTGTGTGTGTTTTACCTCGCCTCTCGGAGAGCACGAGAGAGACCTCCGTGAAGAGAGTGACAGGGTTTGATATAAACCAGCAGGACTGCATTGCTGCCATTATTCGACAGTAAACCCTTTCACAATGCCATATGCTGTGCATTCCAGCGCAGCGGCGGAGGGTGTGATATAGTTAAAGCACACTCGGCAAACAGGAAACGCTGGTGACCGCTGTGTGTGCTTTTCAGGGAGATAAAGTATTGAGAGCGTAACGAGAGAGAAAGAAAAAAAAAAAAAAAGTGCTGGGAATGGGGGGGAGAGGCCGGCGGGGGTGAAGGAGAGGGATGTATTTTGGGCCTGACGCTCTGGTCATTATGAAAACGCAGGCAGGAAATGCAGCGAAACGCAGCTTTGCTCCGAGATGTTTGTTTTACTCCATTATATGTTATTTTCTAGTTTGCTGCTGGGTACTGGGAGTGGGGTGTGGTTTTTTTTTTCTTTTTTTTTTTTTTTATAAATTATTTTCTTTTTGAAGTTCCTGCCACTCTGGCTTAGTACCCAACTCCCTTCCCCTCTACCCTGCCCCGCTTAATAATCAAAGGCTATTTTAAGGGACTAGAGTACAGTAATACATACTTCATACCCCAGCAAAATGCGAACATTAGTATTTAACCTAAGCGTAGTTATTTTTCCTGGCAATAGCTCTGCAAAAGGCATTGCAAAGCCTTTTTTTTTCCCCCAAAGTTAGGAAGTCGCTGTTGCAGGGCAGGGAGGTAGGCGGGGGGATGGGACCAACAGGTCCTGAGATGGGGAGTCTGAATCATAAACACGCCATAGCTTTAATAAAATAAATGAAGTGGAGCCTTTTCAGCCGAGGGCAGACTGTATTGGGGCAAGCTGGGCTTTTAACGTTGGGAGTGAAAATTGACAGGCTGAGAACTGGGACATAAACAAAAATGTCAGTCCCTGGGAGTCTTGTTCACTGGACAATGTCTCAATTGTTTCCGTGATTTTTCGCAGGCAGCAGGGGATAGTGGGAGATTTAACTCTTTACAGGCCACGCAGGCGCTGGAGGTGCTCACAGACTGAAAAAGTGGTGGAAAAGAGCATTTTTTTTGTTTGGAAACGATTAAGCATGTCAGTGGGTGATAAGGAAAGGTCACACTGTTCTCTGCATACTTGTCTGCTGTTCAAGTTGGGCTTTACGCTTCTTTAATTATGTTTAGAGTTCGCTGTTTGCCTGGAAAACTGGGGTTTTGTTTCCACTTTTTTGCTTTTTAGCAGGAAAAGTGATATTATGGGGCCAATCAGTAGATATATAGGAAGTAGGGAAAGTGTGTGTTAAATTTTAATTTTTATTACTATTTCTTCATTAAATAGCTGACAGGCAAGTTTGGGTATTCTAAGGCTGTCTAGATTACTTGGAACAGGCTGAAATGTGAGATAGGGAATGCCCTTTATTTTATTAACCGCTTTACAGTTTTGCTTAAGTCTCAAAATAAAAAGCCCATCTTCAAAGAAGGCAGAGGAGAGACGAGGAGCTTAGTTGTCTCATCATACTTTTGCTTTATTTATTATAAAAACAAACACTGAAACCTGTTGCATACCAGCCCTGCATGGGCAAGGTTCAGAAAGCAGTAACTGGTAATTCTTTACTCATCAGGTTTTGAATGTGCGTTTTGTTGTGGGTGGGGGGGAGGAGGGCGAGGCGGCAAACCGAAGTTGCTTCTTCAGGGCGCAAAAGCTGTTGAGGTTTATTTGCAGGAAGATAAACCTGTTTTAATAAAACCTGGGTCTTAGTTGAGTGAAGTTGAAACATTTTGCAGGCTGGAAGCCAGCTTGCTTGGTCTGCAGCAGCCCGGTATTAAAGGTCTGGGATGTGCTGAGGTTGCTTTAACTTAATTTATGGAAGAATAACGTATCTTTTTTTTTTTTTTTTTTTTTTGTCAGCGCATCCTCTGGCTGCTTTGTGTTGGGATGCAATGTTTGCAGCCCCGCACTTTCTCTTGCTTTCTAAATTTCTGCCCCCATCCCCTGCCTGCACACAGCTGTCCCTGCCTGCTGCGGGCGAGCAGGATGCTGGGAGCATCCGAGGGCTCTCTGCTGCCTTCCTGCCGGGCAGGATGTGGCCTCCGCCGTCAGTGCTGCACACCGTAACGCAGCAAAACTTGTGCTCGTGGGCAGGCTTCTCCCCAAACTCCTGGTTGGGACATACTTTCCCCATCCGTGTTACACAGGAGAGGGTGAGCTGGTGGTCTCCAGATGCTTCCTTGTGTTTTTCACACTGATGGGGGAAGGGAAGAAGGTGAAAATAACTGCGGTGTCCCCTTTGAGAAAGGCTGTCTCTAAAGACCAGAGGAGGGCAAGTTGCTGCCCCTCTTAGAGTCTGGCCAAGACTGGAGATGCTGGGCACTGAAAATATGCGCCAGCTCCTCCGTGGAAAATCTGGCTCCATATGTGTTTTGAGTTGATGCTGGTTGCAGAGATATAGAAAACAAAAGTTGTTGACATGTCGGAGCAGTTGATTCCCCGGGTAAGTATCCTAAGTAGAGCTGGATTTAATAATTTATAATTAATCATTCGTGCAGCGAAATGAATTGCTCTTCCTGTTAGTTGAGGATCACTGAAGAGATCGTGATTTTTCTTGAAACTCTGTTTGTTGCTCATGCACTGGTCTCAGCATTTTGCTTTGGAGATCATCCACGAGCCGTTCTTCAGAGCCGGTTGGTGTTGGAGCTCCTCTGAGCAGAGATGGGGAACATGTGAAGTGTTTCCGTTCCCTTCATTGAGCAGCAAATGATACTCTTTTAATTAATAAAAGTTTATTTTCCATGAAGATTCTCCAGTACTTGCATAAAATTCACCGTCTTGGCAAGCGTCCTTACCACTGAATTCATTTGCTGGTGTAGTCACAGAGAGCGGTTAGATTTGTCAGTTAATGAATTTCTCTTATTTGTTACAGAGCAGAGTGTAAAACTAATCTAGCTCGGGTTGCCCTGGTTTTGTGCGTTATATAAACACAGAAGGGAAGAAATCAGCATTAGTATTTCGAAGTATTTTCTTAAGACTGTTTTGAAATTTCCACCCCTTTTTAGTCATGAATAACAGTCAACTTTGATTTGAAAATAAACTCATTACTGATAATAATAGCCTACAAGAGTTCTCTGCTTCCCTGTTCCTCCTCATCTCCTAGAGAGACTTAACTGCTGTTCCAGGTGAAACAATGCTATTTTCAGTGCCATTGCAGAAACATGTTCATGAGATGTCCGCTGTACAGCCCATCTATCCATTTAGTTGCCATTAGTACTTTTCAGGGCCATCTTTTCCTAGACATCCAAATCAGCAATTATTTTCTAGTTTAGATGAACCAGTAGGTGGGGAGAGGTGGGGACACTGAGGAGAAAATGCTCAAGTACATGCGTTGTCTGTAACCCTTCAGCTCAGTTGTTCAAGATGAACAGCATCTTTAATGTCTGCTTATGTTGCTAGGTGCCACAACAAGGGTTTCGATGAAGCGTAGGCAGCGGGGCACCTGCTCTGCTTTGTCTGCCACCGTTGCTCTGCGACATGCCTGGGGGAGCCCGTGGAGCTCGAGCATCGTGTGCTCTGATGTCCCTTCACCTTACAGGACCTGAATCCAGTTTGGGGAGGTCAGGAAACAAGCAAAGCAAGAACCGGGCTAAGTCATCTCTGCCAGGGCGTCGTAAGAGTTGGATGTTGCTTGCCCGGCTTCTGGAGTGAGCACGTGCTGCGTGGTGTAAGGGTTTGGGTATTTCTTGTTGCCATGCTTCTCCTGTGAACATTGACCCAGCCTGGGGAGATAGAGGCGCGTGCTGGTGTTTTGGAGAAGAGTTCAGAGAAATGCGCCTGTTTTTCTGGTTGTGTGTTTGGAGGCGTGATGGAGACCTGCCACAGATTTTGGATACGGTCACTGACGCAAGGTGCTCTCCCAGATGTACCCATCTGAAGGGATGGACGGACTCCTGTACAGCTCTGGGTAAATGCTGTACTAGAGATCACTTCTGTTTCTGTAAGGAGGGGAGGAGGGGACTTTAAATCTCCCTTGTGCTGCTCGAACGCTTTGCTGGCGAAACCTCAGGGCAAACACATGCATTTGGTTTGGCTGGAGTCTTCCTTGTGGGGCCACTTCTCACCAGCATCTGCTGCACCCGCATGTGGAGCCGACGGTGGAAGTTCTAGATAATGGTACTTAGCACTTATGTAGCACTTCATGTTTCCAAAGTGCCATACAAACCCAAGGCTCCCTATCAGTCCCTGGGGGAAGACGGGGCTTGGTATTATTACCCTCATTTAGGGGCAGAAAAGCTGAGATGTGGAGAGGTTAAGTGGTTTGCCCAAGCCCACACAATGAGTCAGTGTCAGCTCACAGATTAGCCTTGGAGTTTTCCTGGCACTTGCTGTCATTGTGCAATCAGCTGGAGTGCGTTGCCCCTGTGAGATGCGCCTTGTCAAGAGCTGGAAACTTCGTGCAAAGTCTTCCGAGATGTGCCCAGGAGTTCATGCTTGGAGGCAACGCTGATTGCTTCTGTTTATTTTAACATAGACTTAGAGGATATTTTACAGACCCTTGCAAGAGGCAAAGAAGTTGCCTTCAGTGGAGAAAAAAACAGGCTGTAAAATACCGTTCAGCTGACGGTGGCATGTCATTGTGCTGGGGAGGCTGTGAATAGCTGTGTAACCCAGCACCGAGAAGCACTAACCTGAGAGGTGAAGCAAAACAGCCCTTCTGTACCAGCAGCTTTTTACAGCTTTTAGGGAGGGAAGGCACAGGGAGAGGCTCCAGTCTGCGGAAAACAATTCCTCGTCTACACACGGGATTGCTCTGGAGGAGCTACTTCATGGTAGCTCCTGCGTGAGGATGCTTTTGTTGGAGAATAAGAGTGCCTCTGCTGAGGGCAGAGCAATTCGCTTTCGAAGTAGATTAAGCTAAATTTGGAAGATGCTGTTAATCTGAAGTTGTGGGTTCTGCATCTGTATTTGATCTAGAATAGATATTATCCTTTAAAATAGCATTTGTTCATTCTAGATTATTTTGTCTTTTTCATATGGAGATGAGGCATCATTTCTCAAACCGGAATTTGATTAAGATACCAAAATGATGTGATCATTCGATTGGGATGGCAGGCAATGCTCTCCCTCCGTTACGTGATGCAGGTTTTCAAATGGGCCATTACTGATATTCTGTTAGGATGGGGCTGAGGGGACAATATCTGAAGGAACTTATTTTACTAGATGCCCAGCAGTTAAACTGGCTGTGGCTATTTACAGCCTTGCTTTTCTGAAATAAATTAAGGAAGCCGGGCTGGAGGAACATACTGGGGGGAAACTGTTAGGGTTCCAGAGGAGGCTGTCGGAGTGGTGTCCTTGGGTTCCTAAGTCTCTTGGTCTCCCAAAAAGCAAGGCCAGAGGGCTGGCCAGGCGCGGGCTGCCTGGCTGCGGGGCGGGATGGGGTTGCAGGGCCGCGGTCCGGCTGGAATGTCCGTGCGTCAGCGGGAAACCACAGGGCGTGGAGCGGAGCCGGCGCTGGCTGGGGAGCTGGGAAGACAATGAGCCTGTGGTAGGCATTGAATGATACTAGAGAGCCCGTGCTGATCTGGGTTTTGCGTGGAGTGGTCTGTTTGGATTAGAATATAAGGGCCAAGGTTTGGTTTTTATTTTATTTTTTATTGCCAGCTCTGCCATCAGCTAGTCTAGCATCTTGGAGCTAGTCATTTAATATCTTTATTCCACTGAGAAAGCAGGAATAACCTTCCCGCACAAAAGCCGTAAGGTTGAATTAGCACACGTAGGCCGATTTCTGAACTTTACACCAAGCCCTTATACCCAGTTGAGTCACTGCATTTGTTTTGCAGGCTTTTAAGTTTCTATTTCAGTGGTGGAAAGATGCCCTTTTTGAGCTGGGTTTGCTGGCACGTCCTCTGCAAATACCTTATTGTAGTGGTGGGAGACCCCGGCAGCCCACCCTGGCAAGAGAGCAAACTCCGAGAAGGCGTTTTGGTCCCGAGCCCGTGTTGGTTGTTGGTAACACCACCTCTTTGGCTGAATCTAGATCGTAAGGTTGAAGACCAATCACGCGTTCTTTGGGACTTTTTTTTCCCTCCCCCTTGCTCTGTGGCTTGTTTGTGCCATACTGTACAGGGCAAAGGCACTGTAGGTTATCGTGTTGCACGTTCATCCTTCTCGGGCAGCAATCAGAGATGCACCTCCGTGCTCTGAACTGTTACACCACAGTGAAGTATGTCATAAGGTATCCAGAGATGTTTCCCCTTCCCCCAACCCCCACATGCCAAAATAAATATCTGATATGAAAGTCAAGGTACAGAAGCCAGCCGGATTGTACAAAAGGTCCTGTCTCCCTTTTGCTGTTGTTGTTGTTTTTGTTTTTATTATAATTTTCCTCATGGGTTGAGTGACTGTCTACAGTAGAATAAAAGGATGGAGAAGAGATTTTGATTTTTCTTTGAGCAGTAGCATGTTCCTTCTTTGAAATCTGGGATTTTTTTGTTTGCTTTGGGTTTTTTGTTATCTGCTCATTTAGCCATCTCCCCCCGCCGCCCCCCCAGCTTTCACAAATGGAGGAGAGGAGAAATTGTGTGCGTGTGTGTGTGTGGTGCCCTGCCAAGCAGAGAAACTAAACAGACAGCCTCTATTGCTTTTGCTCTCACATCTCTAACTTAATTATGGGGGAGGCAAGGGGTGTGTTGTGTTTAATGTACTCCATGCTTCCAAAACTCTGCACTCTCACATGCTAGGGGCTGACCACTGACACGGGCTTTCATTAATATTTTGTATTTACCCTGCCTTTCCGAAATTACTGCTTTTGGTTTGGGGGCTTCTTTGTAACAGAATTCTTTTATTTTTATTTTTATAATTGCTTCTGGATCTACAGAAGCGCATGTCGAAAATCATCTCAATGTCACTAGTCTTTAGTTCAACAAGAACGCTATAGAAACGAAAGGTTCTGTCATCCATCAGATTTTCTGTTCCATTTGTTGAAGATGAAAGGCGAGCGAATTTAGTGCTCACTTTCTTCTCCTTCTGACAGTTATTGATCCTCCCTGGAACTCTGCAATTCGCGCTCCAAGCCAGCCCTGACACAGGGAATCCCCAATTCATTATGTGTGTGCTCACTAGCGCCGCGGCAGTGCGGCTGAATTGCCCTTCCAGTTTCAAAGCCATTTGTTATTTTTTAGCTGCACCTTGTGAGCTGGGATTTCCCCCCCCCCCCCACCTGCCTCCCTTCTCACCCCTTTTGCCTTGTGAGACTTTTAATCTGGAAGCTGGTAATGGTTGAGAAACAGCTGCTATAGCGGGAGGGGGTTTTAAATGGTTTCAGAGGCTTTCTTGATTTGTGCAAAATAGGAAATGGCTGAATCTTCTTTGAGACAGTGGAGAGAACCTGCAACCTGTTGGGTTTTAGTTGAACTTTATGGTCCTCAAGGATACAGGATTGTCAGGTTAGAGACAACCCCTCTGTTAAAGGTTAGAGACAACCCCTCTGTTAAAATTATAGAGTAAGTGTGTTTATTCGATGGCTTCCATCTCCAGAAATAGGGCTGCAACAATAAAAGAGGAATCGATGTAACCATGGGATGTATCCTAGTCTTCCATGTCCATTCTCCCCATGGCCTTTAATTGAAGGTATGGGTAGGAGCAGAGGTAGAATCACAGAATGGTGGGGGTTGGAAGGGACCTTTGGAGGTCATCTAGTCCAAGCCCCCTACTAAAGCAGGGTCACTTAGAGCAGGCTGGACAGGAACATATCCAGGTGGGTTTTTTGATATCTCCTGATGGGTTTCCTGCACTGCTTCCTGAGCTGGCCAAACGCAAGCCCAACACATCATGTTGCAGACTGGAGCTGACTTTAACCTGGCTGTCGCGGTGCACGGGTCCAGGTAATTCTGCTGTGTGGTCATGTCTTGTATGCGATGCCCAGCAGGACAGCCTTTGTGGAGGCACTGCTCCTCTAGAAACAGATTAGTAGCGCTCAGCACCCTTCCAAAAACTGCTGTGCCTCAACACAGTACCTCCTCTTCTGTGAGTGAAGATGATGAAGTTTTACATGCAAATTTTTGTGAAGCTTCTACTTGTTTAATGTTAATGAGAGCCTTTTAGTGAAGGTGCAGTGAAGATGTAATCTCTTGGTTATCCCCTGCTGAGCAATGCCAAACCCCATAGCTTTCCCTTTTGTGTGTGTGTAAATGTTCATGAAGTCCATCCCTGTCCTCTGTGATCAGTTTAGGGACATGTGTCACCCTTGTTGTCTCAATCTCCTTCTTCTCCTTCTTTGTTCTTGGGGTTTACTTAACCCTTGGCCAACAAAACACATTTCCTACGAAAATTTTACGGAACGGAGGGGAACCGGCTCTTTCTAAAGAGGCCAGGCGTGCCTGGTGTGCCATGGGTCATGGGGTACCACCTTAGGGCTCAGTCTGGGGCTTGCTGCAGGAGGAGAGGGCAGTTGAACTGGTGAGTGCAAGAGCTGATGGAAATCAGGCTTCTCCCAGCTGGTTACAGGCTTTGCAGGAGGTTGGCGGGCCCTTAAAAAATAAATAATAAAAAAAGGGAGTTTGACATCTGCTTTTGTTTATCCTTTTTGCTTCAGGCAAGGCTGAAAACTTAATAAATTGCATGAAACCTAAGGAAGCATGAATATAAAAGAGTATTAGATAAATTACAGAAGCCTGCCTACCTGTAACATTTTTTATAACATAAATGGTACGTGTGTATTATTTCTCTATAAAGTACCCACATGCCCCAGCCTCTCACTGAGGCTCTCTTGTTTAAACATTCCTGCGTTCTTGCTACTTCTCCTCAATTTCCACCTCTGACTCCTCCCAAATTTTAACATCATTCTTAGGTGGCAGGCGTTTAACACACCAGCGCTCTGAAGATGTGATGATGGTTTTTCGAAGGGTATTTATAAAGCGGTTTTAAAGTATTTTGGAGGCTCATCTCTGAAGGAGCAGATGAAAGAAAAATCCTTGTAATGCTGGTAGCATATGCACGCCGTACAAAGAATGTCTCAAATACTTTTCTTAATATGTGCCTGTATTCGCTCTAATGTTCTCACCGTTCTCAGCCCAGCTCTCCTGGCAGGGGCAGGGATGAAAGGGGAATTGCGAGAGAGAAACAATAAACTTGTAAAACAGACACCTTAGTAAGAGAATACTGTAGCTTCAAATATGCTTGCAGCTCCTTTGTGAAAGAATTGGCATTGCACATTAACCTTAATATAAGTGTAATATAGCATGTGTCTGAAGGCAGAATCGAAGAATATGAATTTCTGCGGCTAATGGTTTTTGAATAAATTCAATACAATTGTCTGGCAGTTATTAGCAGAATGTGTGAATCGGGGGCTATGCAACACTGTATACTTTGAAGACCTTGAACTATTTGTACCAGTTAAGAGCTGTTAGACAGAATCCGCTGAAAATTAGCTTCATTCAGTTATCATACAATATAGTGAGCTGTTCCAGCAAAAAGCATTCTCTGCTAGCATTGAGGCAAAATAAATTCTTCTGTTCCTCTGTCCTGAATTGCAGATAGTATCTGACTGAGGTCAGATAACTTGGCTTCTGTACATGCACATGCGTATGTGCCACCCATATATATGTGTAAGGAGATCTATGTCTAGATGTAAATATTGCCATATAATTTGCGTTGCTCTCGTGCCCGTTGTGAGCAGGTCACGGGCACCCAGGCTCTCACTGGTCACCAACTGACCCTGTACAAGTTTGCGTTCCCTGCTCCAAAACATTAGTAACGCTGCATTAGATTGGACTTAATTTGGGCTTGTACAAAAATAACCAGTGCCTGTATTATGCAGACTGTCAAGCTGAATATTTGTGATGGCTTTTTCATGCTTTATTATGAATCCTGTGGGTCTGATGAGAGGAGAGCACGAGAGAGAGAGGATGAGAAAGAATACAAAGGACCCGCAGAGTTTGGCCTCCCGTACACTGAACGTCACAGTTCAGTGCAAGCCAATGCAGAATTGCGTTGCTCACTCTGGTGTGGCATCTGGGCTAATTTGTCTTGCTAATTACACTGGGTGTAGAAGTATGCCGATGCCATTAACAGCGCCTGTGACCCAGGCTGGTGTCCCTACCTGAGCTTTATGGTACCTCCTGAGCATCACTGGAGCTGGTGACTCGGTGAGATGGGCAAAGTGTAAAGGTCTCTGTAGACTAGGGCAGTAGTATGCTGTCAGTGTACTTACACAGGCAATACGCACTTTATATAATTATTTTTAGAGAAGATAGGTGAGTTATTTGTCAATGCCTGCTAATATCAAGCCTGTGTAAGACTAGCTTGTTAACTGTCTGATTCCTTATGGTTGACAAAGAGCATGCAGGTCTTCGTAGAGGCTTTATAGGCTGTATTTAGCAAAGATGTTCTCATGGATAAAGTGTGAGAAGTGGTGATTTAAGTTAGCACCTCCGGGTACAGGGCTGAGGGGATGGGAGAGTGACCGGTACCTGCGGAGGGGTGGAGTCATGAACGATTTTACATTTTATTTTGAAAACTGAAGCAGAGTGAACTGGAGGGGAACAAACTGCCTTCAGACGTGATTGATCCTTCTAGTGCGTACAAGGAATAGGGAGAGACTGGATGAAATAAAGCATGGGGGTTCTTAGGTAACTGCTGAAGTTAAGGAAGCCAAGGAATTGGATTGGTAAGCTGTTGAAACAGATGGCTTCAGACTCCACTGACTGCTTCCATGTCCTTTTCTTTTCTTTATCCTCCATGTCTGCCCCAAATACTGTCTGGAGCAGCACCATTGCTCTTGTGGAAATAGACACCATATACTGAAGAAGAAGCAGTCGACTTGAGCTTGTTGGCAGGGGTGGTGGGAATGCAAATGTCAGTGCATGATTTGAAAAATCTGGTCCTCTTGGAGGGGAGGGGGTCTCCACCACAAAACCAGCTCATCCATTTTCCAGTAGGGTCTGTAGACAATAGATCCCACAACCCCACGTGGTCTCTGGCATATTATAAGATTTCATAGTTGTGGTCGCTTCTAATTTGCCGTGCAGACTCCTAGAGGTTTGGTCCCTGCCTTGAAGTGTTTAAAATGGAACTGCTCATCCCTGGTAAAACCATTCCAGTAAACGTAGTCCCAGCGTTTTGCAGGATGTCAACCTCCATCAGTGGCTGGTGTCTCTGGTGTTTGTAGCTGCAGAAGGCACTGTCACTAGGGCATCATCAGTTCTAAACCCTACATGTAGTTGCTTTACCCCCAAGGCTTTTCACAGCGTGTGTGAGTTTCAGTATAGAAATCTAGGATGGATTCCCTTGAAGGAACTGGAATTTCTGGGTGTTGCACAGTCCTTATTAGGAAATTGGAAAGATACACTGATGAGTGTGCCTGTTTAAAATCAGATAGTACAAGAGTTCCCACCATTATTCTCCTTCTGGAAGGATTGTTTGTTAACTAAGTTGGTGTTTCAAATTAGAATGAAAATGGAAAATAACAAGTAAGCAAATTACTTTCTTGAAGTATTGGCTATTTACAGTATTAAGAAAAATGATAATTGGGTAACTCCTCTTTGAACCCATACCAATGTATCTGTAGGTACTGGGGTCAGCTTTTCTATTTCTGCTTTCCTGCTCCTTCAGTGAATCTGAATTTAACTCTTTTCTGCACACGTCCTAGCAGCTTTATATTTATTTCAATCTTTTTTTCCCCCCAGTATAGCTCTGCACAGAATTACAGTCTAGTTTTGTTATCAAGGGAATGTAGCCATAACAGGCCCATATCATGCCACTTGCACGTGGTACCTCACCATTTTGGGTCAGTGAGAAGTCCTGCCAGCACGAGTATGGGCCGATCACACTCACACTGCAGCTGAGAACCTTAAATAACTTTTGTTAACAGGAAAGCACGAAGACAGATTTGTGAAAATGCTGGTTGGGACTAAATGTTTTAATGTCCAAAATTAGAGTATGTTGTAATCGGTCTGACACAACCGTAGCAGAACAAAAGCTCTTGCATGGGCAATAAGTCTTGTTAAATTTCTAACAAAGTTGTTAAACTAACTTTTGGGGTTTTGTATCATTGGTTGTGAAATTCTGGAATAATGGTTAAATGGCCGGGGAGTACAAGTCCCATTTTGTAGCCCATGGTAATTATTCTCTTATTCTTGTCCCTGTTGTAAGCCTGTGTGAGATATTAATGTTCTGGTAGATCTGATATTTTTACATCCTTCATGACTGTGGGTTGTCTTATCTCTGCTGGGCTGTCAGCTTGCTGCTTTATTGCAAACCATTTAACAGCGTGGAAGATGGAGAATATCTACCTTAGCTGAGGGGTTGTGGGCAACATCATCTTCAGTCTCTGTTTGCTGTGCCCTAATAGGCAGACCTCCTTGAAGCATGGCCTACTGAGCTTTGGAAGGCATCTCGGATGGGAATGCCAGGCAGTTGTTTTGCACTTGTTAGCAGCTTTTATCCGGAAGCTTTAATAACATCACTGCAAAGTGTTGTTTAACAACTGGCTTCTTTGACAACCATAGCTCTATTGGTAATGAGGGAGCTTATCTTACGAAAGTGCTGCAAAGAAATCAAGGAAAGGGGGGCCGTGGGTAAATTGCTTTAGTACAACTTTTGTTTAATAGAGGGCTGAGTTTGTACAACGGATGAATTAGCGGATGAGGTTCCCCCTTACTTCTCCAGTAATTCTTTGGAGAGGGTCTTGACTATGTTTGTCCAAAAAAGAGTCCATTCTCCTTTCCGTAAGTTTTGCACGCTAATGACAGAGATGAGTAAAGAAAAATAGCCCATCCAGCTGCAGGTTTTCTAATGCAGCGATTAGGTTCCAGGCAAGCAAATGTTGGAGAGAAAAAAGTGCTCTCCAGCAATGGTAATTAAGGGAAGAGCACCACATACCTGTAGCGATATGTCAGTATTTTGAAATAATGTTGCATCATGTTTTACCTGAAACTTCATTAATGATAGCATAGATGGCTTCTTTATCTTGCCAGCATCTGCCCTGTTACTGGTTGAGACGAAGGGCCAGGCATGTGGAGTAATTCTGTTGAAATAGTTGTTTTTGTGTTTTATGCAACTGACAACCAAATCTGGCCTCTGGAATTTACAGTCAACCAACTAAATTAGCTTTGAGCTCACTGTGGGGTTTGTTCTCCTGTAACGCAACAAAGGCGAGCTGCTAAAGGCAGCCTACAGTAAAACTGCCTTACGTTCAACTGAGTGTCCATCAATACTGAAACATCTCTCGTGCTCTAGTTCAGGGTCACATTTCATCTCTTTTTGTTGCTCAGCATTGGAGGGAGCGGAGACTCTGGGCCAGGGGCCTCCAACTTGTCATCTGTTGACTCATGACCATGGGTGGCCTGTTCCTAAGCAGGTTGTAATACGGGAGGTAAAGATAATTAAGGAAAAGCTTGTTATTGGTGGACTGACCTTCTCTCTGTAGGACCCCTGCCTTCCATCAGAAACTGGAAAAAGGTTAAAAATGGCTGCTCTGCGTCCATATTGCTTGTCCAAGGAGCAGCATTTGAATGCTGGAATTGGTGCCTCGCTCAAATTCAGTTGTCATGCAGTTGGTTTGAGTGCCCAGATATCCACCAAATATCTGCCTCTCCCACACAGATGAGAAGAGTGCCAAGGCAGATGATGCTTCACCCCAGAGCGGTGACAATGTGTGCTGTTTTATGTACCAATACCTTACGGCTTCCAGAGTATTAAAAGCAACCAGGGGAAACTGATGTGTCCTGCAAAATGCTGAGCGAGTGTGGAAGCGTTTTTTTACAATTGCCAGAAAATGAATAGTGCCAAAGTCCACTGAGAGGTTTCACATCGGTGGCAGGACTTCTGCTGGGTTTTACCCCGTCCCGTCTGCTGTGTGGTACCAGCTGGGGAAATCCTTCAGGTGGCATTCGGGTTGTTGATTCCAGTCTGCTCTCTCTTGGTCATATGCTTGGAGCTGGTCCCTAACCGGTGATGTTGCACCACTTCGCCGCCTGAGTCATGGATATATTTAATGCAAATTCTGTAGGTGGCAGGCGGCCCATTGTTTAAAGAAACAGTTTCCTCCCTCACACAGCCACCTGAAACAAGCTCATGTGAGACTTGATTTTATCAGCCCTCAGCTTGTCTTTTGTTAGCCAGCGTTGTGTTCTTGCTAGGTGTTTCGATAGGTTTTTTCAGAAGAACTTGATCTGTGCAGGTTGTGGGTCCAGGCTGGGACAAAAGGAAGCTTCACCTTTTCTGCACAGCCTGTCCACGGATGGAGTGAATGGAGAAAAATAAAAGACTGATGAGCAGTACTGGGTCTGCCTCCCTGGCGAGTTGAGTGGGCACAAGGGAAGACGTAAAATGCATTGCATTGGAGCAAAACGTGCCTTTTACCTTTGCTTGTGATTCAAATATTAAAAAAGGTTTAGATGTTGTGCTTTGCTCATGAATTTCTGTGCACCCGCAGCCTACGTCAAACTTGTGTCTTTCCCTGTCATGACACACGAACGCTCAGAAGCATGAAATTCTCTCATTTTCCCCTCCTGAGGGGATATTCTTTTTAGCCCATGCTAGCAGCCCTCCTTCCCTAACAGCCATTTCTGCTTTCTGCTGTTGAGGCTGTTGTTGCCTTTGCTCTTACAACAGCCCCTTCCAGCGCTGTCCCGGTGCTTCCATCCCTCCTGAGCCGTCCCCACTTGGAGCTGTGGGGAGACGGTTTAGACTGAGCCAAACAAGTCTCCCCTTTCCTTCAATCTGTCTCATCTATGTCATATTCTTTAAACATTTAGGTGTTTCTTTTTCAGCATTTAAAAGTATGTAATTTAAAACACTTTAATGTAAGAAATTTTAATTGAAGTATATCTTAAAAAGCTTTCGTTCTCGTTTTGTTTTGGTCGCTGCTGTCTCTTGGGTTACCTCTCTGGGGTATTGCTTGAAGTCCTCTTGTCTGTCTGTCCTCTTCTGGGTGTTGGTGACTCCTTTGGGTGCTCCTTCTCAATTACGTAGTGCTTGCAGTCAAGGGAGTATGGCACAAGCGGTGCACTTGTTCCCTTAGCTTGCCTCCCGAGCCTTCGCTGCGTTTGGAGCACGGAGACCAGCAGTTCAGGGCTGTGTAGCTGCAGAGGAGGTAAAGCCATTTGCAGGATTCGATGTTTGCTTCTTGGAGGCAGCAGTGAAAGTTCAGATTTACATCACTTCTGTGATGACATAATCATTAGAGGAGGCAGACTGTACCTCTCATCCTGTTTCTAGTGTGACATTAATGACAGTGTTGAAGTTCGCTATTTTTCTCGAGCAAATACACGATGCGTTTGCTAGACTGTCCACAGGCACCCAGGATGTTACCTCGTCAGAGAAGGTGACAGTATTTTGGACTCTGACTGTGACCTTGCAAAGTTCAGAGGGGGACAGGAAAAATCAGGGTCTCTAGAGTAAATGGTATGGGCTGTCCCGAAGCTGTCCCTGTCAGGCCCTGTCCCTCTCTGAAGAGGTACACGGGTTGTTAGTATTTATAAGCATGCACTTTCTTGTTCAAACTGAAGCCCTTGCAGTTTTCTAGGAGTCCAGGCTTGAAATCCAACCTATGGGTTCTTCTAATGCTTAGCTTGTAACAGCAAGAAGAGTAGCTGGAGATGTGTTTGTGATTTACAGATGTGCTTTTGGAATTTCAGGTTAATGCTACCAGCCGTAATAGGCAAAATACTTTGCACACACTATACTCAATTAAATATACAGATACTCTTTTTTTAATCAAGACCAGCTATTTTCATTGATGCCAAGTACTCCTGTTGCACGTGTGCCAGTGGCTGTGCGTGAGCAGATGTAGTAGAGGGTCAGGTTTAGACATTATTAATATAATAATATATATAATAAATATAAATAATAATACAATAATATTATAATAATAAACAGTAATATAATATTAATATAATGTAATTTCACTGCCAGCAACGCTCTCAGGGTGCTGTGGTGGCATCTGACATTGCTGTGCTCTATCTTGTCACCTCACTGTTTTGCACTTTTGCACACTTTTGGATGTGTTCAGAAGTGGTTTTCCTTTCTCCCGTAGCTGATCGCATGACAGTCCCCTCTCTACTTAGGTGTCTGGTAGCACCAAAGTCTCGCCCTCCAATAAACAATAAACTCCTCCTTCGTGGTTCAAATGTGTAATTTAGATTATTCTGAACACTCCTATGTGCTAAGGGATATCCAACAACTACGTATACTGCTTTATTCCCTCTGATGTCCCTAATATTTTTGAGATCTTTCTGTATTATTATTCTTCCCTACTAAATAGAAGGAGCGATTTCCTTTTTAATTTTGGCTCTAAACCCCATTGAGATAATGATATTTCCAAGATACTTAAATCTAAGCTGTCCTAGCCACCAAGCTTTGGGATACCCATGCGGTACGCTGTACAATGCCTAACATATGCTTAGCTTGTGCATTTTAGCCATATGACAGTGTTCTTAGCCAAGTCAATTTTCTGTTCATTTTTTTAATTACCATTCTGTGAGACACTGTTTCATGTGTTGTACTGAATTTCCAAGTGTCTGGTCTCTGTTACAGTGCTGTTCTCATCTGTTAAATAGGCAATTTCTTTGGGTAACAACACCAGAAATAAAATGATTTGAGTTTGGCTAAGGCAGCAGGATTCTTGACAGCGGTGCGCCTTGGTTTGGCCCATATCTCCCGAAGGGTGAATGAAACTACTTACACGTCCCACTTAATTTACGGTGCTAGTGGTCTTGTGCGGAGTGGTAGGGGGGAAGAGGGAGTGCCCTCGCAAGGCACGGGAAAATGAATGCGTTGTCTCTACTGCAACCCACAGGCAGAGACAGTGGCTGCAGTCTGCTCGCACCCTTCTGAAAGAGGTTGGGCTGCCTTGCTGCGGCCCCCGTCGCCCTTCTCCTGAGGGTTTCTACCGCACCACCATGGCTGGGGACAACGTGCTTTTCTCAGCAGGTCTGCGGCGGGTCAGCATGCCCAGCCTGTATTGGAAAAGTCAGTTTTTACATCGGCCAACCGCACTGGCTGACCTTTGTAGGCTCTTCCCTCCTTTCTCCTGGGACATGGTAGAAGCCCCAATCTCCTTGCCCTGGTACGATGCCAGGCCAATGAGTGCAAGCTTGGTACTTTCACTGCAGCATGAACTTTTCTTTACATTTCCTACTCTTTTCCTGCCCCAGCTTTGTCCACGTCACTCTGGGTGTATGAATTCAGTTCCTCTGAGGAAGCCCTCCAGGAGTGGTGGCCATCAGGGCTGCAGTACTGGCTCTTCAGTGACTTCATTCCCATGTGCTGCCAATAGGAGTTTATATTATTCACTATAAACTTACTTCTGTAATTTAAACACTAGACTCTCCTCTCCTGTTTATTAAACATCGTGAACAGCTGTGGGGTAAGCTTCTGCTTTCTGCTAACCAGTGTCAGTGTTGTTTTGGCTTCCCCTCTTTTTCCCCGTGGAGCTCATTCTTGGCAAAATTTCGGGTGGCAAAGTAGGGGATCTGGCTAAGGGGATGTCAGGAGACACTTAACTGGAGTGCCTCCTTGGCGGTCACAAACTGGAGGAGATAAGTCTGATACCTGAGTAGGTTTTATTGTTATAACTTTGCTTGATTTTCCTTTCGTTTGGTAAGAAAATGTCCATATTCCTTTTGGAAACCTTGGGGTTTTTTCCCCCGCACACTTTATTTTTGGCATTACTCGTTTGAGAGATGTTTTATGGTGTACCTCTCTACCATTTCTTTTGTCTTTTCCTGCTCCTTCTCCAAAACTGTTCTTAAAAATGCAAGGGAAAAAACTCAGCCCTCTCTTTCCTACTCCTTGAAGTAATCATTTCATGTGTTGCACAATGTTTTTAATTAAACCCCTTATTTATATGATTTTTATAATAGCCGTGGGTTCTCCCCACTCTGGGTGCACTAATCTAGCCCGATTGTAAATTACAGTCCTTGCACATTAAAATAAATTGCAGTGACACCGGGCCTTGGCAGCACTGCTGGCGGCTCTCCTGAGCCCACTGGGGTCTTCGTTGCATGTTGAAAACATCTCTGCTGTCTATTTGCTGGGTTTCCAGGATATCTGGCGGGATCGCTCCGTAAGGAGGAGCCCTCCTCCGGTAGTTTATGTGGGGGAAGTTTTCTTAACGGGGTTTTGGAAGAGGTGGAACAAGAGAGCAGTAATTATTCTGTAGTGTTTGATCATCGTTACGCAAACTTCTTTGGGAAGCAGGGCGGGAAGAAGGAGGTGGTGCTGTTGTTTGAGGAGATGGATCTCTCTGATTTTCATGTTGAGTAGCAGCTGCCTGTTGGAGAATGGAGGAGGATGGAGTGACACCAAAAAAAGAGGAGAGCGTACCCAGACCAGGCAAGCTGCAGTTAGGGCCATAGTTCAGCTGGGTGCTGAAAGCATGTTTCTGATGCAAGGGGTGAGATCCCTGTTCACGTGCTTAAATAGCTCACTGAATTTGGATGTAAATACCACCCTTGGAGAAGCCCTGCAGGCTGAAAATACAACATATAAAGTACTGTCAGATCGGTGCATCCAACGCTGCCTTCCCCTTTCCCCGCGCCGTGTAGTATTACACCTACTTTAAACAGGCATCTTCTGTAGCTTAGTGGTTCGCAAAGGGTATTCATCAAAAAAATTACTACAACTGCATAAATAATAATGATATAAAGGCTAATAGTTTCTCATGCTGGGAAGGTTTGTAGTGCTCAGTGTAATATGCACAAACAGTGTTTTACTAGCCTGATCCTCGCGGTGAAGGCCGGTTCTACGTGAATTTTTGAAAAAGATCATCTGAAGTCATTACATTTGCAGATTTTCCCCACCACCTGTTTTCATGTCTGTAAATATGTAAGACAGGACGCTCATTCTTTGTTCTGAAGGCACATTAAGATCAATGCCCTTGAGCATGCACCCTCTTCTGACTGTCTAAAAATTTGTTAAAGGTATAGATCTTGATTACATTCTCTTAATCCAAGCCTTTTCTTTTAACCCAGCTCTTAAAAGGAAGCGTACATGACAGTACATCACACAATATCTCAGCCCTTTCCTGACATTTCTGTGGAAGTAAATGAAAGGTGTAAATTAAAAAAAGCAAGTGTTTGTGTCTCACTTTAACCTTCTGTTATGTTAAATGGCTTTATTGAAGAGTGCCGGCAGTGTTCTCAAAAACTTGGGAAAATCCACTGTGAGCAATGCAATTAGTTGCCTTGGGAGCTGAGCATGGAGTTCATGATGTTTGATGTGAAAATTACACGGACACATCTAATTGGGTGTATTTGCACCACACAGGATACCGCATAAAGAGGTGAACTCTCTTCCCCCATTCCTTGCTTGTTTTCTTCTTTAGTTGAAGTGTTTACCTTGAACTCTTCCCAGTTGAGATGCGATTTATCTAGGCACACGGCTCAATGAGTGGGTTCCACTGTGCCGGTTCTGGAGAGCTGGGGGGAAGAGAGGAAGGGATGGCACTATGAGCGTGGAAGGATGAGGGAAGATGAACTTCAAGCTACCTCATGCTTCCCATTATCATTCCTGAGTTGTGACTTGCAGTGCCTATCCCAGCCCTAGAGCTCTACTCTTTCTGCAGGAGTCAATGGCTAATTTCGAGAGTCCCCGGCCGCAGAATCCATTACTCATAATTTCTTTTAGTGGTTAAGTTTTGCAACATAAACATATGAGGATGTTTTCTGCTGTCACAGTGGTCGCCAGTGTCCATCATCTTCCAAGCCTTTTCTGATTCCTTGCTTTAATGTTTCTTGTTAATGGTCCTCAAAATTAAAGAAAAAATGTTCTGTAAATTAGCAGCTGATACCAGCTTGTGTTGTGTATGCACGTCTTAGGGTATCATTCCCACACTAAGAGACCTGCTAAAAAAACCAGAAACCCAGCTCTCTCTTCTCAGTATTAAACCTTGTATCATCTGTTTGTGCATGTGGATATAGCCGTCTCCTACCTCCTTCCCCCTTTAAGCCTCCAGAAACTTGAATTATGTGTTAATCTTTAAACAATTTGGTTTCATTTTTCTTTCCTTGCAAATATAACATGCCTGATGAGCGCAGCTGAACTGTGAGCGCATTTTAAATATTCCATGTTTTTGAACAGCACTAAAGACTAAAAGTAAAACATTTTCCAGTAATTTAGTACTCTCTTCAGTGTAGTTATTCAATTATTAGACCACAAAGGCATTCTGCAGTTTGATGTTATTAAGAAATGTATTAGCAGAAAATACTCTATTATCATCTAATGCTAATAATCAGCTGGTAGGAATTAGAAGAGAAGATGTGTAATTGGAATTCTTGTGGCTAATAAGATGTGAATTATAAAAACGTTTCCAGGAGAGAAATCTAGGTACTATTATAAGAATCTGCTATTTGCATTTTAAAACATTAGTAGGCACAGCGATGAGATCAGATTGATTTGCTTAAAATACCAACGAGGCACAATAATGGAGATTACTGAATAGCACTTTGATCCTGGAGCAACATCACTGTCTTGCACCCTTCTTTCATGATTTGCTGTTCTGCCGTGGGATGCCTTTTCCCGACCTCTGCCGTAGCTTGTTTTTATTGGTGCAGCAGGGAAATATGTACTGAAATGATAATTCAGGCCACCAGTTTTCTAATGGGTACCCTTCTCCTGGCGATGGCTGACATGACGTACCAGAGAAGAGTGTACAGCCAGTCTCTCCTTTCTAGCAAAGGAATAGATACCACAAGCATTTAAGGATGTGTATAACGTCGTCTTAAACGCAAGTCTTGCAGATAAGAACCCGGTTGTGTCTGTCTGTCTGCACGTGTGTCTGTTGTGTGTGAGGTGCCACCAGTGGGGACTGTCTTTTCCTGAGCCACTTGCAAATAGATTACACCATAAAATTGTTGTCTTGGATTGCCCTTTTACTGCTGGATTCTGTGGAACTGTAAGCGTCGTTAATGGTTGTAATATTATCCACCCACAGGTTTTTGTCTTTGACCCCTGCATCAGTGAATTCCACAGGTTGATTGCTTGCCATTTACAGTAAGGGGAAGGAGAGATATGGGTTTGTCCTCCTTACGGGCCACTTCCCTGTTTCTAGCCTAAATTTGACCTTTAGAAGCCTACTCATACTCAAACTTGATAAATGCGATTTGTTTCTGGAAGCTGAGAGTGTTCAAATGAGGCCAAATGTGGAAGGCTGTGAGAGGGTAACGCGTAATGAGGCAGTCTTGCTTTCCCAGCACACGCTGGCTCTGCAAAACTGAGAAACATTCCCCTAAATTCTTAAATGGGTTTTAATCTGTTGCTCTTGGCAGGGACTTGGTGCCTTTGGGTTGGTGAGTTTGCTAGAGAGAGCAGGCAATGTTAGAAGCGGTTTCTTTGAGTGTTATGGGCTCCCTGTAGAGGTGGTTGGAAGTTCACCGCGTGAGGAGCCGCGTGGACGCAGCATGGTAGTGCAGGAGAAGTGAAGGCAGGACCCAGGTAAGGTTTAGTGACTTGCGGAGAAGGACAATGGCAAGAACCCAATGAAGGGTATTGCCCAGGTGGGGACGGAGGTAAGGACGTCCTGAGAGCCCGTAGGGAGCTTGCCAGGAGTCTCCTGTGTGCCCACAGCAGATGGTTTAAAATGCTGGAAACTGCAACAGATCTGCTCTAGGCAAAAAAAAGGAAAGCCAAGTGAGAAGACAAGAGGCGAGCAGAGGAGCAATCTCCATATTTGTGCAGTTCACAAGGTTTTCTGAGACTTGGTAATCTCTTGAGAATCCAGTTAAATTCCCAGCCAAGCAAGCAGTGATTAATTTTTCTGCAATTGAAGGTGTATATCTTGATTATCACCTTTTACTTAATTACCAGATAGTTAATTTTAGTTGCATAGTTGTCTCAGATCCTAGGAGCAATCTAACTGGAGGATGCTGTAGCTTCGTGAGCGTTTAAACTAACCTAGACAGCGGTGTTGTTGGAAGAGCTCTTGCCCTCTGTCTTGTGCTTGGGTATATGTGAAGCAAATTGGAGAATTGGGCTGTTAAAACACTTTTTCCATTTTTTTTTTTTTCTTTTTAACATGCACACACCCCACCCTCCCACCCCTAATTAATTTGAACCCTACATCGGCTCCTCTCTCCAGGTCTCCATAAGGCAGATCAGATTTTGCTGACAGGGGGACACAGGAATAAGTGGGAAAAGGTGGGACTAGGATGTTATTGTAGGTTCACAATGGCATTAAATAGGAGAAACAATCTAGTTTTTTTTTCCTTTGTCATGGTATGTAATGTTTGTATTTTAAGAGGCTGCAATATTCACCAGTATAAGAGGAATTGAAAAGTGCTCCCTACTTTCAAAAGCAAATTCTTTCTGGCCGGTTTTAACAATATTTTTCCAAAGGCACGTGAACTTTTAGAAGGAGATGTATCCAAATCTACTGGACAGTGTACTTGTTATTTTTGAAAATGTGGGAAAACTTGTAACCTTTCCCTTCTGCTTGAAAAGAAGAAATCTTCTGTGAACCAGACCCTGCTGAAAACTTGTGCAGAAGTATAGCGAAGGGTTTCGGATCACTACTTGCATGCTCAAGAGCCAAAACTGATGGAAGAAGAAGGGATTGTACTCGTGCATCAAAGGAAAGGTAGGAGGACACCCAGTAGAAAACTTGTGTAATGATAGAACGGTGGTGACTGTTGTGGGGAGGGCTGTTGTTTCGTCAAGTCATGTCGGAATATGTATTTTTGGTTTGTCAGTGTTAGATTTTTTTTATTTTTCTTTTTAAAGAAAAGACAGCAGAACTGTTTTAAACAAATATGAGTATGTGCAGAAGGAACAGGCGATTTCTTAAGAAACCTGGTGAGTGAACTCCAGGCCCCTTCAGAGACATCCCTTCCTGTGTCTTTCTCCCCTGTCCTCTTCCCCTGCCTCACCTCCCACCTCCCAGGGAGAAAATTCAGATGCTTTTGCCCAGAAGTGAAAGAATATATTTCACTTACGGGATCAGGAGAACAATTTTCTCTCCCCTCCAGCACCCTGGGCTCCAGTGCTTTGGGTGCAGAATTTTGGTTGTTCCTCTCCTCCCCTGCCCTCCCCCCCCCCCCCCCCCCCAATTGTTTTTTGCTTTGCAATAATTATTCTTTTTAATACATTTTTAATAAACAAGATTCGTTTGAGGAGATCTTGAAATGCTGCAGCAGACAGCAGACAGAATGCCTAGTCCTAAAACACTTCCTCTTGTCATGTAGATAGTTTTATCAGATGAAAGAAATATTGCTTTTGGCATTGTGTATTTTGTCATTGCACATGTGTGCATACACACCCATACACGGCAATGCCCGTTCTAGGCAGGACAATGGGAATGTAGCAGCATTGAAATAAAAAAAAAAACCAATAACGTGGCTTTTTAACCCCCCTTTTTTTTTTTTGGCTGAAGTTTTATATGCAGATCTCTTTCTGTGCAGCATAATATTCTATTTGAAGTGGAACTTAGCTCTTAGTTAACACTGAAAGTGATAAGTTGTCTAAAGCCCTGTTTAGACAGACAGAGCTTATTTGGCATCTGCATTAAGCTGTTTGACAAAATGTTTCGAATGTAATTAGTTCACATCAAAGGTACACCACCTTCGGTGGCGCGTAAGATGGATGAGAACTAAAGATACTGAGATCAGCATGACCTGACTGAAGGCCTTGCAATTTAAGGTTTTTCCTGTTTATTACATTTTATGTTTAAAAAAAAAAAAAAAAGAAAAGAAAAGGGAAAAAAAAGAGAACACTCTAGCACAGGATTTTTTCAAATTTCTTTTCTGTAATAATTTTCAAAGCTCTTCCCGTGTCTCGTTTGTACAAGCTCTTCAGTAGTCGTGTTCTTCTCAGTGGCCTCCGAGAAATACCAGGGTTTTTTTGTTTTGTTTTGTTTTTTTGAGTGTGGCAAAACAGAAGTGCAGAAATATGTTGTGTTTAAAGCTTTATTTTAAAGTATATCTATGAGTATAGGTTCATAAAAAAAAAAAAAGGGCTGCATTTCCATATAATGTTGTCAGTGACATTTTGGATCCATATTTGCCCAGTTTACATGTTGCAGTTTTTAGGGTTTTGGCCTTGTACTGTTGGGTCTGTAAAAAAAAAAATAACCTGAGATCTGAAAGATTGAGCTGAATTCTTCCTCATTCTTGCGTTGGTATCACTGAACACTGCAACTAGGGCGGTAATGGGGGGAAATACGATAGTACCTATGTTAAGATATATTTCTTTTTCCTTTATAATATCCCGACGTTACTTTTGTTTCTTTAGTGCCTTAGTGCATATTTTATATCTAATTCTACTTGGGGCTTCATCTGTATCAGCATTGATAGCGAAATAAGAAGTATTTCCTACTCTACCAGCCAGTATTCAACACTTCTGTTTAATAATGGGGGAATTGGAGAAGGATTGCTTCCTGAACTTGCTTTCTGTACTCGAGTGGCGATGGTGGTATCGGCAAGAGTTAAATGCTGTGAGCATGTAGGCCAGGTTTTTCAAAATGAGAGGTGATGCTGGACAGCCAACTTGGGAAGCTCGGTAGAAAAGAAGCGTTGAGCGCTTTCTGCAGCTAAACTGCGGTTAATCCCGGTTTAGGTTTATGGATTACCAAGAGTTAATAAAGTGCCACGCATCAGCTGAGGTGCAAGAGCTCAGATGGTGCTTGGTAACTCCTCAGCAGCAATCATTTCAATTGTGTATATAAGCCCTTTATTTTAAGGTTGGTACTTCAAAGTACTTATTGCGGCCATCGTGGTGTGAAGATGCTCCAAATAAGTTGTTAAGTACACATAATAGGAAACCTATGTGTTGAAAAAGACAGAGTTGTTATGTCAGTTCTTTTTCTGGATCATACTGCTCTTTTAAAAGCATAATGATTCACGGAAGGTGGGAGAAGACTTTGCCAGAGCTCCATGTAGCATTTGGCATTTTTCCTGAGCAAGAAGTTTCTTTATGTGGTTTACTATGTATAATAAACGCTTAATTAGTATGATTTGGGGACTGATAAGTTAAATGGTGAGGAACAAGTGGTAGCAAAGCTCTATTTAAGCTGTTCAAAAGAAAATAAAAGAAAGGATTTCTCTAGTGCTACTGAGAGGTGGTCTTCCCCTCCTTCCTGTAAAACTAGCTTCTCTCTTAGCATGACTCCAAGCGTATTGATCCTACTGTAGATCATTCATAAAACCAACAGCATTTTGGAAACATGTAGTATTTAAAACTTAAAATATTTGTTCCATGCAGAGATGATGGATGATTAAGGTTTGGTGTTTTAGGCTCTGTTTGGTTATCTAATCAATGATAAAACACTTCGTTTTCGAACTTCTAATGAGCTTGGAGATGCTGGATTTTGAAATCTTTCCCTAGCTGATGTCTGGGTTTGCTTTTTTTTTTTTTTTGCCAAATCAGAACCTCAAAAACATAAGTGAAGATATTTGTGGGGTTTTTATTAAAAAAAATAAAATACATAAAGTAAGTGTTAGTGGCGCATTGGGTCTGGGAAAGAAGCTGTTTAAGGCTTATGAGAGACTCAGAAACTTCAAGAGGGAATATGCCGACACAGGTGGGATGGACAAAGTAACCGAGGGCTCGCATCATCCTCAGCAGGTACATGTTGGTGTGGGCACGCATGCTTTGCCTGGCTCCATATATGCTTACGGTTATGTCTGCAAGATTATAGTTGTATATCCATTTGTATATGAAAGATAATCCCACTAATGCTGAATAGAAGATTAAGCCCATTTGCGTTTTTTCTTTTCCTTTCAAAGCCTCTTTCCACATCCACACATGCACACACTCCTGTCTTTGACATCTTTCCCCAAACTCCTCCTACATAATTTTCTGCAGAAACTGGGAGCACAAATAAATGCCCATTTTAATCCCCTTCTTACCAGGTAAGTGAGAGAAACAATGGGAGGTTTTATAGCCAGCCCTTCGCCCCTGTGGGTAGGAAATGAGTCATTGCTGTGATGAAGAAAATTGAGGGACCTCAGCCATAAATTCATGCTAATCTCCCGTTGTCAGTTGCTTGGGCATGGTTAGTGACTCAGCATTATGTTTGCAAACGGGGTACCATGCCCTTGGTGGCCTGTCAGATGTTGAATTGCTCCTCTCCATGTTCAAAGGTCTCTGGGTAGATGGGAGGGATGGGCTTCCTTCCCGGAGTGCGGAGCCTGTGCCCAGCCCCATTCCCAGTCCCACCATCCACGTCACCAGCATGTGTGCTGCTGCTCCCGCTCCCGCTTGCCATGGAGACCCACCACTGCCAGGGTCGTTCCTCAGGTCTTGATGACACCCAACCCATGGTACGCAAGTGGGCAGGGCCACTCACTATCTTCTGCTCTTTGGGGACATCTTTCTTCAACTGCCCTTCTTCTCTTCTGAACATCTGCTCTGCATTTTGCAAAAAAGGTTAACACCAAAAAAAAAAAAAAGAAAAAGAAAAAGTGTTTGTTAGTGTCTAGGGAAGGGAGTTGTTTCAGAAGTTCCCCTCCACCCATACATACATGCATAAAAACAAATAAATACTATACATATCCACAGACATATCTGCATATGTGTGTGTATATATATATGTATATGTACAGCTTTCCATGCTAATGTTCCACAGGCTGTCTGGTGAGGATTTGAAAGGCAGCATACCCACCCAGAGCGTGTTGGCATTGAGTCTTGGACAGCATTTCTCTGTACATCAGCTCAAGCCCATAATTCACCGAGGGAATTATGGTGGTGATTCACCGAGCCGCGTTATTTTTTGGGTGTCTGTGAACATTATGAATATCTAGGCTTGAACTCCTATCCAACAGCGCCCATTAAGAATTAACGCTGCCTCTTCATTTGTGAACTTTTGCTCCAAACTCGCCAGCCTTAGAAAGGATCTGTGCCTGTGCACGGGCGGACAGGAGCGTTGTGTGGCCATTAAGGTTTATGGTATCTGGGCTCTTGCCTGCGGTCAGGGTAGAGGCCTGAAAGAGCAGCAGCGTTCAGGGTCCCTCCTTGGGATTTCCAGAGCGGGAGAGCTAATGCCTTCTAAACCTCTTATAAGTCTAAACATGACTTCTGCTGACAGGGAATGAGCATCCCATAGCTTTGAGTCTAGTCATCAACATTTTGTCTGTGCTGACTGGGAAGGGACTGGTTTTGCCATAAATTCGCAAGACAATAACAGAAGAACTCCTGTCCTTGCCATCTGTAACAAAGCAGAATAAAATATTCAAAACTCCGAGTTCTGCTTGCAGCGCCGAGGCAAGTCACATGCAGTCAGCTGGTGTGTCTTCTGTTTATTTCCATGCGGAATAAAAAATAGTTTATAAATTGTAACTTCTCCACGTTCTGGCTACTAGGTCTAAACACAAGTATGTCAGGCTTTTTCTGCAAATAGCAATCTCCTAGGATGTGAAACATTGTTAATTTATCTTAAATAATTCAATAGAATGTCAATATTCCACAACTCCCTCTACTTAGAGTGACAGGTCTGTTCAAATTAGTAGCCCTGAAGAATAAAGAATATTCAGGACATGCTTTTATCTCAGGAAAGACAGAACTCGGTGCAGCTGCATAAGTTTTTAAAGTAGCAGTGTGAACACCAGCCTGCTACCTGGATGACAAGTAATTCAAGCACAAATGTTGTCGCTTTTAGAAAAGAGATGGTATATACATTTTGTACCCAATTAGTAATCACTGCGAGTTCTTTGTGTGTGCATTATATTCTGTATTTCACATATGCATGCAGGATACACAACATAATGTGGGAGTGGATTCTGTGAAATGCTGTTTCATATTTGCACACTAATTTATTCTATCAAAACCAGAAGTTTTTTTAAGACCAGTCATGTGATGAGTTGAGGCAGTCAGACTTGTTGCTCAGTGTATTTTCTCTGTGACAAGCCAGAGATCTGTTAATTGGTAAAAATAGCCCTGACACCATGCTCCGAGCTGCCGGGGAAGAACTAGCGTTCCCTTTTCCAGGTTATGATCACCATAATTAGAGCAACAATCATAGAAGTTAAAGTGGGGTAAGACTCTCCATTTTCCTTTTCATTATTCTGACAAAACAGGATTCCTTGCTGTGGTGTATTTTTATCTGTATTATCAAATCTATTTTTACATTTCTGAAGAAATAGAGGTGAGAGTGTCCAAAAATTCCTATGGAAAACTATTGCGGAATAAGGATATTTTCTTGATACTTTAAACTTTTTACTTAAATCTGGCCCTGTGATCTCCTGTTGCCTGGCGTAACCCCTCTCCATTCAGGTGCTCACATCCTTTTGATATTTGCAAGGATGAATTGATTAATTTGGGCGCAGGAAGGAGGCAAGGCAGGGCTGCCCTTTGTTTAACCCAGTGGTGCCAGCTAGTCTGGGTCAGAAGCGTGACTAAACTCCAGCTGAGACATTTCTGTGGCTGATCAAGATGTTAGGGCAACACCCAGAAAAATAGCCCAGGCTAGCTTGGCAGTGTTGTCTTAAGACTTAAAGCGTACATGCTCTTTTCATCTCAAACCTGTAAACTTGCCCACTCTGCAGTGGGGAGTCAGGCTAATGGACCCTCCTCCTCCGTAGCCTTGTAAGACCTTCCTGTGAACATGCCGATGTGCTTGGCCTGGCAGACGGATTTGCCCATGGTTCCTGGGAAGGTGGCAGGGAAAGTGGCCGTACGGGAGCACACGTAGCCCTTCCCCTCCAAGAAGATCCCATGCGGGCACCCATGCGTTTGTCTTCCTTGCAGACGTATAGGTCAGTTTAAAGTGATTATCTGGTACCAGCATGCAGTAATTAAGTGATAACTTCAGTTTCTCTTGCCTGGCCAACGTGTGTAAGCCTAGGGTAACTCATTTCTGAAGGCAAACCCAGACCTCTGCATATACTATTCTGTCCTGGCTGTCGGGAAGGATCTTGTGGATGGCTTGTACAGCCTGCTCAGTACTTTGGAGCATTCTGGTTTGGGCTTTCTGGAAAGGAAGGAGGCAACAGATTTGCTGCTGTTACAGTTGTCTGGGAAGAGCTGGTTCATTTTCAAAAATCTCCTTCTCCAAGCTCAAGACTGGTCCATCTCAACAAGCAAGAAGTCAAGCAAAGGTGGCAGGAGGCCTCAATAGATGAACAAGGAGCTGCTGACTAAAGTCCACCATGAAAAGGAAGAATACAAGCAGAGGAAGCAGGGACAGATGACCCAGGAGGAGTATAAAGAGGCACTGTCCAAGCATGCAGGGATGGGATTAGCAAAACCAAAGCCAATCTGGAGTTGAATCTGATGAGCGATGTGAAGAGTGACAGTAAAGGCCTTCTACAGGTACATCATGGGTAGAAGGAAGATAAGGAAAATGTGGGCCTGCTGCTGAGAGGAGCAGGGGACATGGTGACAAAGGACATTGAAGAGGCCTAAGTATTCAGTGCCTACTTTGCCTCTGTCTTTACTGGTAAAATTTGCCTTTAGACTTCCAAGACCAGTGGGAAAGTCCACAGCAAGGAAGACACCGTGGTGGAGGACGACCAGGTTAGAGAACGTGGAACCCAGTGGGATGCATTCATGAGTGCTGAGGGAGCTTGTCATTGCGCAGAGACTCTTGTTAATCTTTGAAAGGCTATGGCAATCAGGGGAGGTTCCTGAGGACTGGAAGACAGCGTCATTCTTGTCTTCAGGAAGGGGAAGGAGGAGGATCTGGGAAACTACAGACTGTTCAGACTCACTTCAATTCCTGGGCAAGCAATGGAACCACTAATCCCAGAAACCATTTCTAAACACGTTAAGGACAAGAATGTGACTGTGTGTAGTCAGCATACATTTACAAAGGATAAATCACACTTAACCAATCTGTTGGCCTTCTGTGATGAGTTGACTGGCTTAATGGGTAAGGGGAGAGCAGTGGATGTTCCTTCTCTTTACCTTGGTATGGATTTTGACACTGTTTCCCATAACATCCTCAGGCAAACTGATCAAGCATGGGCTAGATAGGTGGATAGTGATATGGAGAGAAACTAGCAGATCTATTGGGTTGAAAGGGTTATGGTCAGTGGCACAAGGTCCAGCTAGAAGCTTGTTACTAGTGATAAACCCCAGGGGGTAGTGCTGAGTCCAGTAGTGTTTAACATCTTCATTAAGGACCTAGATAATGAGGCGCAGTGCACCTGCAGTGGGCTTGGAGATGATACAGAACTGGGAGAAGTGGCTGATACTCCAGGTGGGCCAACGGGCCAACAGGGATCTCACAAAATTCAAGAAAATAAAATGTGAAGTTCCGCTTCTGGCGAGCAATCAACCCCACGCACCAGAGCAAGCCGGAGCTCTTGTGGCAAAAAAGGCCAGTGGTATCTTGGGCTGTGTTAGAGCGTTGCCAGCAGATTGACAGAGGTGGTCGTTTTCCTCCACTAAGCCCTGGTGACATCTAGAGTCCAGTGCTGGGCTCTCCAATATGAGAGAGGCATGGACTTAATGAAGCAAGTCCAGCAAAGGTCCTTGAAGGTGATTAAGGGACTGGAGCATCTTAAATGCGAGGGAAGGGTGAGAGAGCTGGGACTGTTCATCCCAGAGAAGAGAGGGTCCAGAGGGATCTTATCAATATATATAAATACCTGATGGGGGGAGTAAAAAAAAAAAAATGGAGCCGGGCTGTTCTCAGTGATGCCCAGCGATGGGGCAGGAGGCAATGGGCACAGACTGCAATACAGGAAATTCTGTTTCACTGTAAGGAGCAGGAGGTGTTTTTTACTGTAAGGATGATCAAACACTGGCACAGGTTGCCCAGAGAGATCGTGGCATCTCCATCCTTGGAGCTATCAAAACTCAACTGGACACAGCCCTGAGCAACCTGCTGTAGCTGACCCTGCTCTGAGCAGGGCAGTTAGAGGAGACCAGAGGTCCCTCCAGCCTCGGCTATTCTGTGATGCTGTAATCCTGCTAGCTGTTTGAACATGTAATTGTTGACCTTGTGATGGTCAATACTCAGGCAACGGTCATGTCCCCCTTCAAACTAACAGTCCTAATTTGTTTATGCTTCCAACTAACTATTATATTAAGCCACAGTACAGCTGACCCCCTGAGAAGAGGTAACTGAAGCTTTTGTTGAAGAATGCATGCTGGTTGGCTCTATGCCCCTTTCTTCCTAGCTTGGAGGAAAAAAAGGGGGCTACTGGTTTATTTGTCTTGGCTTAATATCTTCCTGTATTTTGTTGACCTTAACTCTCCATTTTCTAATGAAGCTTGAAGATGCTCATGAGCTGAATTTATTAATGCTTTCTTTTGTTGCGAAATGATTTACTTTTGTTTAGCCCTTATCTCTTGCCCTTTGGAGTTCACAATGTATTCCTAAAGAGGAACAATGAATGGATGTTTTCTGCTCTATGTGTGCAAGCATTTCTCCAAAATTTAAGTTTGGGCATGGAAGTGAAGTGAAGCTATTAACCCAGAATATCCTCCCTTGCCTAGCAAAGGTATGCTTTGTGGGTTTTGACAACTTTAAGGACTTCAGGCAACATCCTAGATTACTGGAATAGCTGTGTAATTTCTGCCTCATCAGCCTGTGAGCTGGTGATGAAATTCTCTTAACTTCTTATTGCTCAGAGTTGTTGTTTGAGATCCTGTTTCAGATTTTTGAGATTTTCTTTTTTCTTACCTCATTGTTCAATCCTATTAATATTCAAAAATGAATGCAATTATTATTTGATTTCATTCCTAATTGACATTCGACTCCTAGTGATGCTGTTCCAAAAGGTAGTCCTTCTTACAGCATGAAAGTAGGGAGTGTCTTGTCATTTTGATGGACTGATGTTGATAAAACATGGCTCAAATCTAGCTATGCCACAGATCTACTTTTCAACCTGGTACCTTTTTTAATATTCTGACTTTGATTTCAATGCTGCAGAGTTCATACAGTCCAGAAATCTCTGGAGGATTCGAGGACTAGACTAGATTATTTGCCTACCTAAGAGTTTGTTTGGAAAACTTGCTGTTAGTGAAAGGTATTCCTGTATCAGTAATCTGAATCCGTGAGCATACAGAAAATGGCGAGACAACATGTAACACCCTCCTCAATTCCTGGAGTAGCCCTCTGTTCCTGGAGTAGCCCTCCGTTTTAATCCTAATATTGGAAGATGATCATGGACTTTCCCACTGTTATCAGTTTAACTTCCTGTGCTGGATCAGGATTATAATGTGCCTTCCTCTGCCTCCATTCTGTATGTGTCACTGTGAGTAGCTTTAGCCTTTAACCAAAATCAGTGGAAGAACATTAGACGTGGGTGGTAGGTGTGCTTCTGTGATGTGACAGGGGAGGTCATTCTGTGCGTCACAAAATAATTTCCTTTGGAAGAAACCTCTGGAGGTCAGCTGGACCTGTGCCCCGCGCTCATGGTGATGATTTTAAAAGTGCAAGCTTTCACTTAGGGAGGGGATTGCTGGCTTGGAGCCGACGTGCTCAGACCCGCTGCTGGCTTTAGCAAGGGGTGAACCCGCTGAGATGGTGGGTGCAGTGATTTCTTTGGGGCTTGGACCTGACCCACCGGTAGCCGTTTTTGAGAGTGAGACTGTTCTAACAGGAGCGAGGATGGAGCTCATTTCACACTGGCTTCTCAAAAGCTTTCAGGAGGTGGTGACTTCATGACCGCGGCTGATAAACAAACTTGGCTTTTATAAAAATAGACTGATGGTCTGGCAGGAATTCCAGCCTGTCCGAAGGGCTCTGCTCCTGCCAAGCAGCACGGCCGCTGCTGCGTGACGAGGGTGTGCCCCTCCGGCTCTCTCCCAGCCGTCACATTTCCCTGCTCCTTCCCAATCGGATGGTAAATACGTCTCTACACATAGCGTTAAGGTTGGTAAATCAGTTGTGCAAATACTGCCGAGTAGGTAAATACAGTAGAAAATGGAACATTCACTTCCTTTTGTTTGGTTATCGATACAGATTTAAAGGCAAGTCACCCTAAGTAATTGTGTTTAGGTCATTAAACATGGTTTAATAATGACAATAATAGGGTGTGTCCTGAGCCAGGCAGCAAAACAGTGCACCTATAATTACCTAAGAGCAGGTTATTTCTGACAACAAACCTATCTCATTGGGATTAGTTCAGAGGAGGGTGGTTTGATGAACGCCTCCTTTTGGACATATCCTGAATGTTCTTATTGTCCCGCTGCTTATAATTTGAGCCCACTAAAATGTAAAGATCTTGTCAGCACTGTCTCTGTTTACTAAGTTAAACAGTGAATAAAATCTCTCTTGACATAGTGATCGTGGGTTATGTGTAATGTACGACTGAAAAAAGGAAGATTCCCTATGCCATAGGGTATAAAATTCCTATCCATATTACATGGGGTTTTTTCCAGTCTAAGCCAGCAGTGAATATTCCTCATCCTGCATGTTGGATCAAGATTACTCTTGGATGAAAAAAAATGTGCAAAGTTATAGTGGTAAGCAAGCGAATCTTTTCAAGGCTAATTAAAAAAAAAAAAAAGGCTGTTTTCTAAACTTCTCAGGGATTTTTAATCTTCGAAACCAGTCTCCGCAGAGATGGATTAGTGAGGAGAGAACAGATGAAGCAATCAAAGGTGCCAGATAAATGCAATTTATCATGTTTCCACAATTTATCCCCTAATTATCCTCCTCATTGTGTGTGTATGCGTCTATACGTGTATATTTGTATAATGTGTGTGAGTATTAAATGTGTTTATGGAATGATACCGCTCCTGGATTTTCCACTGCATGTTCTACAAGCTGCTGGGGGTGGCACGCTTTTTTTTTTTTAATAAGTTTAGTATGTGAAATCTCACCAGACAGCTAACGCAGAGTGCATTGCTGACATGCCAGCCATTTTATAGAAGACATGACCTATGTGGAGTTAGCAGATCCAATCCTAGTCTCTTTAATTCATGTAAAGAAATCTCATAAACCTGATAAAATGCGTGATTCTTTTAAATCATAAAATAGTTTTTAAATATAGCCCGTCATTTCCAAGCATGAATTTTTGCGTGATACTGATTCTTTCCTGTTGCATTGTTATTACTAGTTTTATTGCTGAACAGGTTAAGACCATAATCCACCTCCTCAGCTGTGTGGCTTTCCTGGTTGAGATGGTTCTTTATAAGCCAGGATACAAAGTTCAGCCCTTACTGGGCCCAGTCCTAATCCTTTAGTCATACAATGACTTTTCCATTTCTCAGGTCCAATAATATAACTATGACCTCACTTCTACACAGCACTTCAACAGCTTGTTTTTCTGTTTTGGACTGTGGTTTACACGTTTCAAGAGGACCTTTTATAAATTTGTGGATCTTTGCAGGCAAATAACCTAGTAAGGCTCTGTGTTTCTGTTGAGTTAAAAAGCAGCGTATTGGTTTAAGGTTTTTTGTTCCCCCCTTATCCCATTCTTGTGTCTGTTCTATACAGGTCTCGTATACCTTGAGGCATGCTGTTACTTTGACCCAAGACCTATTTAAAACTTCATTTTTGGAGATGTAGAGGCAAAGTTGTTTCCACATGGAAACAACCTATTGTGGCTTGCTTTTTATCCATCCAGGTCCCTCATGCAGTAGTCAAATAAGATTGGAAGAGTGCATCTCATGGTGCCTCTAAGAACAGTTCATTGAGGGTGAGGCTCGTGATGCCCACCATGGAGGGAGGTCCACCGCAGCTGTGGTGGGCAGTGGCATATGTCCCAAGGAGAGGAGATGCAGCACGTCTGGCTCTTTGAAATGAGTACAAGAGCTGTGCCTTGCCTCAGAGGGGTGAGATGCATTTTTGAAAAGGGCTGTGCACTCGTATTGTACTAAACCAGAAGCCTTTGTTGAGCCCAGCATTAATTTCAGTTTTTCAGCGAAGGACAACAGGGGGCACTTAGTTCACCCCAGCTTTATTTTTCCCTTTGCGAAGTCCGAGTTCTGATTTATTCTTTTACTATCTTTAATTTTAACCCCTAGGAAAATTCTTCTAAAGAGGAGAGAGAGAGGGAGGGATGAGAGACAGGGTGTCGGAGGCATCTAAGCCTCTTGATCGCGCTTCCCAATCTCCAGCCACCTTCTGCCTGACAGGCTCTTCACTCGTCCCCTCAGGTCCAGGCTCCGGCGTCAGTCTTTCACCTCTTAGGAAAACAAAGTTGTCAGGGAGATAATGTTGGATTTAACATGATCTACAGGATTGGGGTCAAGGGTGATCACGAGGGCCTTCAATCAGTAGACGTTCGTTTGAGCGTGTCATCACTGCTGGTGGTTTTCAGATCAGGCTTGTGCTTACAACAAGCTGAAGTGACAGGTGAGAAACCTGCTTTTCACAGCAGGCGGGAAAAAGCTGTTGGGTACTCGCAGCCAGGGAAGGATAAACATGGCTTGAAAATGGAGGTAAACCGGTCGCTGGCCTTTGCTCGCTGGGAGAAGGCGAGCAGACATCGCGCTTCCCTTCATCCCAAAGAACACAGCACCGTTAGTGGAAGTGGCTGGGGTGACCCGCCTGATTCTTTTTGAAGATGTATTTCCAGCTTAGAAAAAGATGAGAAAACCAGCAGTGATGAAGGCGAGCAGCACAAGCCTGGAGCCCGCTCCAGCCCCTGCGGGGGATGATGGTGTGGGTGTCCCTGGCCGGCACGCGGGTGAGTGGTGCATGTGGCTGTGCTCAGACAGCAACGTGTCCCCAGGGCTTGCAAAAACCCCAGGGACACCCTGGAGACAGACAGATGCGAAATGATAGCAATAAAAGAACTTTTCTTCCTTGCCCACCTCTTTCTAGTTGATAAAGTGTAAGGTCTGTAAGGACTTGTTGCTGCCCAGAGCAAGGAATGGGAGCCCTGGATGCGAAGGAGGAAGAGGAGTTAAAGACAGGGCTCTTCTTCCTCCTTCCCCACTGTAAAACAGCGCGAGGGTGATGTCTTCCCCGCTGTCCCTCCTGGAGAAGTGGGTGGGGTGGACCCCAGCATGGACCTTCTGCCATCAGTGCTCCCAGCTGCCCACATGTGGCATGCGTGGCTTGTTCATCTGCTGCGAGCACTGCTTCATATTTTTTTTTCATATTTTCTTCTAAGCAGGTACAAATATCCCTGATGAGAGAAAACTAATCCACTTCCCAGAGCTGTTTCATGCAAACTAAATGGGCTTCAGAGCTTTTTAAGTCTTGTGGTTTGGCTTGGATTGGGGAGGGAGGGGATTTGGGTGACTGTGGCAGGAGATGGCAACCCAGTGGGTGTCTCGTCCCCAGAGCAGAGTGGCCGGGCCACACAGTGTCACTAGCACAGGCTGGACACGCTTGAGTGAGTGTGGTACAACACTTCTGCTCTCGGCTCTGCTCAGGAAGGTAATGGCAGTCTCCAGCAGGTAAATTCTTCTGTAGTCTAATTCCTGTCTTTGTAATGACTGGAGACCTGCCACTTCAGCTGAGCAAGAAATTTAGGTAATTGATCCCAGTGTATAAGCGAAGGAAAGGGAGGAAGAGCAGAGGCAGAGAGTAAAGAAAACACCAGCAGCTTATTTTGTTGTTGTTTCTGATTTTTGTGTTGTAAGAGGGAAGCGGTTTTCCATCTGGAAATGGAAATGTTGCAAGTTGGAAAGGATCATCTTGAGTATTAAAACAGCAGACTGCAAATCAAGGAGGTTGTTGCCCTTTTTGACTTTGGGTGCGTCACTTAACCTTGTACTTGCAGTAATAGAAGTGGTCAATCCCTGTGCCGCTGAGGTGCAAAAGCATCCTTCATTATCTGAAAATGCAACTGGAAGACCCCTATAGATTATTCTTAGTCGTATAACTACCAAATTCTGCGTAGCAGTCCGTTGCAGGTCCACTCTCAGAGCTAGCTTTGGTCAAGTGTTAAATCCACTACAAAAGAAATTAGTCAGCTGCAAGTAGGGCACTGTGTGAATTTTGTGAAGAAAACACTTGGGCTTGTAGGAGGAAGACTTTTGGGCTTTTTTTAGCAGAGTGTTAAATGCAAGGGGAAAAACAATAAATCCCTCGGGTTTGTTTGCGTGTCACTACGAGAATGACTCCAGTGATTTTTCCATGCTCCGTTAATAGATCAGCAATGGCCGAAATGCAGTCAGCCTTCTTCTGTCCCCAGTGCCGCCGTTACGCTACCCCGATGGGCACTGGGAGCCTTTGCATGTGGCCTCTGCGCAGCAGCGACTGCGCGGTGCGGCAGCCAAGTGCTCGGTGACCTCCTTCCGCTTGCTCCTGTTGATGCTTCGCGTTAATGGGCAGAGGAAGACAGGACTTTGGCCGAGCACAAAGCAAAAGAGAGGGGAGGGTAGGGGGAAAAAAAAAAAAAAAAAAAAACTTGAAAAAAAAAAAACCCAGCCTGCGCTGTCACTATGCCAAAAGCAGAACGGAGAATGGGAGCCACAACCAGGGTGGTCAAGAAAGGAGCTGGCAGGCGATGGGTCAGTTGCAAATCACGACAATCTCCAGGCAGGTCGGCCAAGAAGAGCTTGTGTTTGTGCCGGTTGTGTGGCTCCACATACCAGAAGCGTGGCTGTCCTTTTCCCTCGGGATAATGACTAGGTGGAGCAGCTCAAATAATGTGCATGATATTCTTGACGTTCCTAGCCAGGAAAAACAAAACCCTGGAGAAGCGTGCTTGGTTATAGAATTCTTTGTCTGGTTTTATTGCGGGTGGTGTGAATTGCTAATAGGTGTGTGAGATGCACCAGGTAGATGACAGCGTGGGGTTGGCGCCCCAGGGTTCTATCGAGGGCACTGGGGAGTCGGGAGTGTTTTACGAAATGGGTGGAAGTTGCTGAGGACCCTTAGACAGGTGATGATGGAGACTCTTTGGTCACCCTGTACCCCAGCTGATACAATGGGCATGAAGACAGTGGTGGCAAGTAAAGGGTGAAACATCAGTGTTAAGCTATGGCATCATCATGCCTGCAGATGGGATAATACCTTGTTGTGTGGTTTGCAACCCAGTTTCCATGAATTACATTTCTGAGCAGTACAATAGATAGCCCCCCTTCTTCAATTGCCGTCTGAAACATGATATGTTTTCCACGAACTCCCACGTAAACGGGTTTTTTTGGTGACAGATTGCATGTTAAAGCACTGGAAGATGAAAGCGCCAAATATTTGCTTTAGAAAAACACAGTGAAAGATTCTCTCATCCTCCTTACTCAAGCTGCATCAGCCAGAATGCCATTAACAAAAATGACTCTCTGTAGTTAAACTTATTGGCACCCCCTGGGCATCATTAAGATGCCTTTTTTTCCCCCCATGTCTTTTCCAGGGGAGAAGGCACGAAGGGAAGCTAATAGAGGACAGCAGTGGCTTGTGCTTGAATCCCACTTAATGTCGTGGGATGAGTCTCCGCAGTAGGGCAGAAGCCGAGCAGATAGGCAGCCCCTTCCTGAGCCCCCAGCTACTCATGAAGTCAGGGGCTTCCGTGAGTCAAAAGTGGCTTCAGTAAGTAAAAAGCATCTCAGAAGTATGCCGCGCCAACTCCTTTGCATGGCCTTGGACCAGAGCCCACCTCACTCTGTGCCTCAGTTTGCCTATCTAGGCAATAGAAAGAAAGAACGCTTGCGAGATATCACACTGTTGCCAAAAATGAACTACCGTTGGCCACACGGAGCGGTGACTAATTCTGTACCCACGGTGAATCTGCTCCAGGATCTCTGAGAACACTCAGTCCCGCGAGGCCATCTGAAGCATCCAGGTGGATATGCTTCAGGAAACATGAAGTTGGGGTATTTCATGATGTCCCATATCTGAAAATATGTCTCATCAGTAACTTGATATAGACAGCAATTTAAGTTGCTTAAAAGTAGCACATCTCCCTCTTTGCTTCTGCTTCCTGCAGGGCTTCATCCTGCAAGCCACAAGCCGTCCTGATACTTGATTTAGATTGACAGCCTCCCCACACACTTAATACACTTTCCCCCTCCATTCCCTGCCTGGTTGAGTTCAGACCTTGCCTCAAACACATATGATAATACTCGATTCTGGAAAACTAGTGTCTGATTCAGCTCAGCAAGAGGCAGATGCCTTGGCACTGGGTGCGAGGGGGAGCTGTGGAAGGTCTCCTTGCACGGGGAAGGACCTCCTGCTCCTCCCTGCACAGTCCACCCCTGCGTGCCTGGTGAGTCATTTGCAGATATCCACACCCGCATCTGAAACCGTGAAGAGGTCCGGCACGTTTGATAAAATAATAGGTAGAAGATTTTAACCAGTACTTTCTGAGGGTTTGTTGTTTTGGTTTTTTTTAAATTCAAAACTTTATATATAATACAGAGCACTTTACAGAGTGAAGGGTATGAGCGTGTGCTTTTCCTCTAGTATATGCATACATCCACGTACACAAATGTGTAGCTTGTGCGTTGTCGAAAGAAAGGGGAAAAAACAGACTGCAGGCAGCTTTGCATCTGCTCCATGTACATGCTTGCTGATATAAGTGTTTACTGCTTCTCTCACAGATAACCACTCTTCAGCTCAGCTGACCAGCATGTTAGTGACTGTGCACTCGGCCACAGCAGTCACACAAAAAAAGTATTAATTTGTTTTTGAGGCTTAAGTACTGTTATTATAATTTCTCCATTTCTAGAGACGGGGAAAGTCATTCCCCAACCCAAAGCACTTGCTCAGAGTGAAGTTTAACTGCTGTCATAAGGTCATAAATTTGTCTAGGTGCTTACTTATCACAAATTAAAAAATGTAATTGGAGCAGTTATTATTGACTGGTTTTAATAATTAGAAATTGTTTGGTTTTCCTTGCTGATGGAGAGATGGATCCTGGATGCATTATCCAGCATTAGTCCGTGGGATCAGCGGGACTGTATGCATGGACCACTCCTCTCGTGGTGATTCCTGTTTCTGCCCCAGCGCCAGAATAAGCTCAGCCTCAGTGAAGAAGTTGTGCAGTTTTGGACGGTGGCCCCCCGCCACTCGCAGGTCTTGCATTTAAGTGCATGTTCGGTTTGGGAGTAAAACTTGGATTTGAGTGCGGTATTGGTGCAAAGTTTTGTTAGGCAAAATCTTTTCCTTTCCTCCCACTTGTGTAACGCTTTTGTCACTGAGCATCTTGAATAAGTCTGTAGAAGAAGAGACTGCAAGTGTCAGAATAGAATCATGTCCTGGAGCCAAGGCAGCGGTGGAGTTAGGGCATGGAAACACAGCTCATGTAGGTCTCAGCTCTCTATTCTGTAGAGCTACTGGAACATAATTTTGCTAGGCATAATTCTTTTTATTTACTTAGTTTTAATTGAGTTCTTGAGTTAGTGTCCACTTAGCCAGCCATTGGTTTATGGCTCATTAGTTGAAGTAGGTCTAATCTCCATGTTTGAAAGGTGCTTGTGCATAACTTCAGGATGGTAGAAATTATATATGGGAATAGTCATCTTCTTGCTTAATGGTAGCTTTTCTCTGAGTAGCGAGACTGTCTGCTGGATTAACTTCAGCAGTGTGGGTATCTAATAGTTACAGAGGTCGCTTGCTCCTGTGCAGATCAGTAGAAAGGAGAATTTCCTCATCACTTCTGTCTGCAGTTTCATCATCTGGGGAAAGCGCCTTGCTTAATGATCTGATTTTGTCTTTGTTGGGCTGGGTTCATTTGTTTACTGACTTTTTTAGGGTGAGTTTGGGGTTTTTATTTATTTTACTTTCTGGTGGGCAAGTTTGCTTATGAGCCCTTTGCTGGGAGTTGCAAGGTCCTGTGAGACTCCCATGAGCTAGTCCCAAAACCACAGCGGTGACAACCTTCTCCCCCTTGCCAGAAGCTTTGTCTACAAGTAGAAAGAGAAGCCAGTGAGGGGAGAGAGGAGTCATCCCTGGGGCCCATGCTGCCATGTCCTGATGTGTGTCTGTGTAGCAAAAGGATGCTGTGGCCATGACGGCAGCAGGCTCTTCCAGGCCAGCACTTAAGATAGCGATCAGGTATGGCAAAACACCACCCGGTGGGGTGTCAGGAGGCTGGGAGGGGTAGGTGCTAAGGTCGGACAAGACTTTGGGGATCCTCACAATTTTGTTATCAGCTTCTGGTGAGCATGCTAAGAGCACAAGTCTGTCTCTACCACCGTGGTTTTTTAGACCAGGATCCTTGAGGTCGTCTTTACAGCCTTCCTGGCAAATCCAGTCATGCTTTCACATGTATTTACACTCTCGAAAGCAAGTTGTGGCAGTCTGGAATTTTTTTTTTTTTTCAGACTTCCTGTATTTCTGCTTCAGCTTTGATTGTCAGTTCTCCCACATATGTCCATCTGGGCTGAGTCGGGGTGTCATCTGTGCAGCTCTCCTGGGATGCTGGGGCTGCCATGATGGTGCCTTGAAAGAAGCTCCCCTGCTGATAGTGCCCATCCAGTGCGGAGGTGCCAAGAGAAGAAAAATAAAAGGAGGCAAGACCCGACTGCATACTGGCTTTGCCTGTGTGGCTATGAGAGGGGTGCAAAGTGGGGAGAGAAACCACTCTGGGCAGAGCCTGGGCTGGAGGGATGCTTTCCACGAGTGCTACCCCCGGGGAGTTCACTGCCTGGACACCAAGGGATGGCTGTGGCCGTCCTTCTCCTCCAGCCTGGGGTGGTGTGTCTGCTTCTGGATTAGCTCCTCACATTGGGAAAACACTCATCCATCCAAACAGGGCCACTTGAAAGGTGCTAAGTTCTTCAGATGGCTTCTCCTCATTGGTAGCGGTGGACAAATAATAACACGGAGACAGGGAGGTATGGAGAGGGCAAAGAGCTGGCTGAGCCAAATTTCTTCATTAAAGTGGAGCCTAGTATTACAGTCCTTGGGAGCCGCTGCGTTAGTTCTACATAGAGCAGACACAATGACACCACGGGTGGAAATTGTCTGGTTTATATTAGAGCAGCCACAGGCGGGGGGAAAACCAGGAGAGGGGCGTGCGGGGGCAGTTGGCATGGCTGGGACCCCGGAGCCCGTTCCTCCTGTTCTGCAATGGCCTCGTCCAACACGCCGGGCAGATGTCGCCTCAGCTCACGTGGGATGAATTGGGCACTCCGTTCCAACCTTGTATCTGAGATGCAGAGGTGACAAATTAGTTTCGAAAATGGCCATTCAGGGTCAGATGATGTTATTCCAGTATTTCTAAGCCACCACAGTTTATTGTTCTTCTTGGACAAATAACAAGGCCCTGAGGATTTGCCGGTTGAAGATGCGAGCTGCAGTCTGCTGACTGTAGTTGACGTGGTCGCTCTTGCTGCAGATTTGTAGGACAGTCTTGTGGGGAAGCGCTTAAGCAATGTGGTTAAAAAGCTACTGGGCTAACTTAAGAAAAAAAACCTGTTGGCAGTTTCCAGCCAGGAAGGATAGATAGTGTTGTAATTTGCAGACACCGCAGGGAGTACGAGCCATGAGTTTCGGGGCCTTGACCCACGAGCTGGCGCTGGAGCTGTCAGCCCTGGCCCACCATCGGAGCGGGAGAAGCTGTGGAGCAGGGTGGGCACTAACGCCAGTGCGTGACCTTAAACTACCGCCAGCATGTCGGGCTGCGGCGGTTGAGAGAGATATATGGGCACATGTCGTCTTCTGCCGTCGCGGTGGGGGTATTAGCCCTCAGCAGAGGGGTAGAAGTGACAACCTCTTAAATCAACCCAGTGTGAATTGCTGGAGGTCGTGAGTTAGAACTGCTATTCTCTGCTCTACGGGGTGTATAATTCATTAATATTATTTGAGCTGCTTGGTAAAAACACAGATAATTTCAAGAAACCTAGCAGAATCCTTCTCTCCTCTCCCCCCCCGCCCCAGTACTGGTAAGTGGAGGACATGCTTTGCAGAGGTACCCACCGCTCTCTGAATTCAGGCTCCCCTTCACTAGAGAAGTGATTTAAAAAAAAAAAAAAGAAAAAAGAAAAAGAAAAAAGCCACACATGAAGCAGTCTTGCCCTTAACTCCAGATTTGCCTGGTGTGGAGTGGGAAGAGAGTTCTTCCTTAACATTTTGCAGTTGTAAAATAATGGAGAGGTAATCTTAAACCTTCACGTACATTCTATTACCCTTTTTAGCTCTTAAGCCGGTTTTAGAACTTTCAGCTCACCTTTTGGAAGCAAAGGTGCTCTTCTCCTGTAAATTCCCCTGCTAACTGGGACAAAGAAAGGCACAAGAGGTATCAGCGAGCGAGATCCGGCAGTTGTTTCTGGACGGAGTGTTTTCCCAAGTTTGCACTTTGGGCTGGCAGCGGGAGGAGGCTGCGGGGCGGCGCCTCTGCCCCGGGTTGGGGTGGCAGCAAAGTGCTCAGTGAACCTGGAAAGCCTCTGTGGTGCCTCCACGTTCCTTGGACACGCAGTTAAGGTTGGGACAACTGCTCAGGGGTGCGGGGATGCTGGCAGGGGGAGAGAGGGGGCTGCTCTGATGTTGTAGGCACACTGATGCTCTTGGTTTCCAGCATGAAGGGTGTGGAGAAGCTCACTAACCACAGGCTGAAGTGCATCCCTTGCAAATGTGCTCCATCTCTGCAGCAACTGCTGTAAAGTAAACAAAGAAGCTTGCAGGAGCAATTTATATGAAGTTCAGTGTGAGGGTGTGGCACAGTTCCATTCACGCAGTGAACACATCCATCCGTTCAGGTGACAAAAACACGGGTGTCCGTAGTCCGGCGAGCGGCTGGAGCCGCCTGTGCTTGTTGGTGTGGTGGGCATCATCCCCACTAGTTGCGTCTTGCAGCCCACCTGCCGTGACTCATCTCTCCCAGGGGGAGTTTTTCCAATAACATCTGAAGAGACAGTTTCTATTTTTATCATCCTAAGAGGGGTTTGCCAGTCAAGATTGACTGGAAGTCAGGGCTGCTAATTACGGTGGCTAAGTTAGGGTGTTTCTGCGTGTGGCTGCAGTTACACCTTTGCAAGCCAGCAACTATCTACATAATGGTTATAGAAACCTGACTGCATGCTTAGTAAAGAGAGTTCCTGTTATTAGTAATAGTAAGTTTCTCACAGACAGGATTCCTTCTGCTTTTTATTAAAAATGGTATCTACAAAGCCTATTCAAGAGGACGGCAGTTGGTTTTAATGTTCCCCCCTCCTGTGGTGTCTGAAATTGGTTAGGTCAGTAAATCTGAAAACAGGGGCTTCAGTATATGTGGAAAAATATATATACATATATAAAAAAACCTGTATTTCACTGATATATAAATGAAAATAAGTTGGTTTCTATTGCGTGAACTGCAGAGTTTAAACTAAGAGCAGTGGAGAAAATGACTTTTTCTGATATGCGGCGTGATAGTAACACGGGCCAGGTCTGCTCTAAAGAGTTTTGCCGGCACAGCTAGCTTGGTCAAGTATACAATGAAGTGTGGGTTTTATTTATTTATTTTTACACCGCTGTAGCTGAGCTGTTCAGGCAAAATCCCCTGTGATTCCATAGATGCAATTATGCCAGTAAAACTGCGCTTTTGATGATATGGTTGATTTTGCTCACTGGAGGGCAAGACGTTGTGAAGCCATGCTGGCAAAAGCTTGCTGTCACCAGTTTAAATTGTGTGCGCTCCAAGGGTATAGTTTGACAAGCTTTTCTTTCAGTCCCCGTGCCAACTTCAGCAGTGCCCCCCCGCCCGGTGCGCACTGCCTTTGGGATACAGTTTTTCTCTCTGGTTGACATGGCATCAGACTGGAGGCAGCTGAAGGGAATGGCGTCACCATGGCTCTGCTTCTTTTCTCCTCACCCCAGTGCTGGTGTTCCCAGCTCCTGTCAGTTAACCCAGAAAGCTGTAGTGGCAGATAACTTGGCAGAGGAGGGCTTCTTTTTTTCTTCTTTGTATTTTTTTAGTGTATGGATTTAGCCACCCAAACTGAGTCACTATGGGATCAGATGAGCTGTGGTGGAAACCGTAGAGACCTGCAGACCTGGGCTGCAGCCCACGGTTGGACCCATTCAGGCAGATGATAAACCATGCTCTCATCTGCATTGCCACGATTGGGAGACCAAATCAGAGAAAGGCTCTGGGTTAAAAATAACCCACCCTCAAAGCAGACAGACCGATGGTCCTGTCTGGGGTTGGTCCCACCATCTGGTTCACCGTACACGTTGGCCACCAGCCGTGCTACCAAGACACAGGCGAGAGCAGGGCGCAGGGGCGAGCAGCTGGGATCGGCTGACCTGGCACGGCTGCCTGGAGAAATACGAGACGAATTATGGTTTTAGAGTACTTAGCTCACTGGCAGAGCACTGCTGGAGCAGGTCTATACTGGGAACATCTCGCACCACAGTCTAGGAATGCTGGATTAGCCTTAATAGTCTTCATAGCGCAGATGGAGTTTGTGCCGTCGGAGATGCATTTTTGTGGTTTCAGACAGCCCATCTCGGAGTGAGACAGTGCACAAAAGCGTGTCTTTGCAGGTGGAAGGATTTCTACCAGATCAGCTGTAGGAAGAGTCGTTCTTGGGTATTTTCTTTGTGGATATTTGAGCCTTCTGCGGGGCCCCGTAGCATGGAGTCTGTTATGTAAATAGAAAGACACAAGACTTTGCATTGAGCGCCATATGACGGGGTAAAGGCCCAAGACTGATTGAAATCAACAGCTTCCTCTTAAATCCCTGTCCCTAAAGAAAAAAAATAAAAAAATTTCTTATACTCAAGAAGCAGAAGGTGAAGCCCGAAAGCTAATTAGAGCAACATCAAGAATTGTTGGCATCCATGAACAGCAAATCTTGGGTTGGGGGCAACTCTGCTGTGAGTAGTATGAGCTATTCCCTTTAAATGCCGTGATTTTGTGATTAATTTTTTTTTTCCAGGGGTTCTAATTGCTTTTAAATTCAGTCCGTTAATGAAGGTAGAAGAAAGTGAAGCTCTTCTACATTTTGATAGCCTCCAGTATTTGAATACCTGCTTCTGTGAAATGCAAAGAGGAATCCTTTACTTCATGTCCTGCCTGATGTTGTCTTAAAAGACATGGACAAAATGCTGCCCTCAGGGGAAACGGGTTGCAAAGCTTCTCATTCTTTGTTGGGGCCAGGTTTCACCCAAAGTATTCCCACTTCCCGTATTTGCAAACCAAAAAATGTGCTTTAGCCAAAAGTAGAGCTGTCGGGCAAGTACTGGGCTGCAGTGTAGATGATCCATCCAGTGTATCTAACTTGGACTCTTGAAGACATTACTGCTCGCTGCCGTCCACCCCATCGATCTGATGGAGGGCTGCCATACCACTCCATGGAGAAGGGGCTACAGCCCCGTTTCTGAGCTGTTATAGGTCAGGAGGGTATGGCCATTCAGCAGGTTGGATGCCAGCAGATTGTCCTTGAAGTTTACTTGTATCTGGTGGAGATGCAGGGTGGGCAGCAAAGCACAGTATTGTCCTACACTGTGGTGGTTTCCTCCAGCAGAGGCCACAGGCTGTGAGCATCCTTTGTGCCAGGAGTCTCAACAAGGGTGACTCATGTTTTGCAAGAGCCAGGCCTTAAGTAACTCGCACAGCGAAGGCTAGAATTGAGCGGAGATATGGGTTCTCCCTGCTTTAAAGGGCATTTGATGATTCAGCACACATATGTAAGCATACCATTCATTCGTGCAGATCTCTGCAGTTGTTGGGCATAATAGGACATGTTGGTATACTCTTTCTCGGTGAATAGAATTAATCCGCCAACACAATAGACTAGAATGTCTCTTGAGCCCTACAGAAGCTATCGCGTTAAAACAGGTTTATTGACTTTAAAAAACAAAAATTTATGTAAAAACTTATTTATAGAGTTCATTAAAACCAGGATTTCTTTGTCCTTGCAAGACGTTGGGGCTCACTAAGAAAAGCCTATTGAGAGTGGTTTATTTTTCAAGCGTGAGTTGTGTGTCTGATTCTAAAATCTTTCTGATTTTGTTTATGCAGGAGTCACATTTCCTTCCACGCTAATATATTTTCTTTAAAAATACCAGTGAAATGCTATGGAGGCACAAAGTTCCTCGATGCCTGTATTAATCTTGGCATGCAATCCCATAACGGCATTAGTTCTACCTTACTGACAGTAGTTCACGTCTTTCAGGAAACATGAGTCTGAAGCAAGGGATATGGCAAGAGCATTGTTAACCTCCTAGGATCGCTGCCTTTGTTCACCTTTCAACCACTGGGCCAAACTTGTGCATGAAGATTTGGTTGTTAAGTCTGGAGATGTGCCACAAAGATGCTTTGACAGGTGTCTTAATGCCAGGAAGCACCACAACGAGTCTTGAAGAGAGAGTCACCTGACCAGATGAAAATAGCTTTTGCGATGGTAATCTCTTGCACGTTGTTGCAGTTGCAGGTAAAAGGTCCTTCTAAGCCCAGAAAAAAAATAATCAAAATTTAGAGAAAAATCAACTGGGTGGCCATCTGCTGGGCTACTGCTACAGTAGAGGGTCTAAAGGTACCTGCCTGGTCTTTGAGTGATCTGTGCTGCACCAAATGCCCTGACTGCACAGTAGCTCTCAGTGGGATTCCCTGCTGTTTCGGCGTACAAAGTGGGGTGACTTTGGTGTACACCCTGTGCAAGGCTGTAGTGTGTGATTTAGGGGGTCAAAAAGTACCATCTTCCTATCGGGGGAGAGCGGTGGGCACCACTACGCCTTCTTAGTTGATCACCTTGCATACTTCTTGCAAGGTCAGCTTCAACCTATGCCTAATTCCTCTGCAAAAGAAACAGATGTCAGGATTAATTCATTTATATCTCTACATCACAGCGCAATGTATTTTCTTACTACTGTAATTTGGGTCCGGTAATATATTCACTTGCGTTTTCCCTGTAGCTATTATTCAAGTATGAATATCATTAATCTCCATCCCCTCAGAACAATTGGACTTTTGGGGGAGGGAGGGAGGAAATGGGAAGAAAAAAGATATTAGGTTGTTCTGGGGTAACGACTGGGGTTTTGACCATATTTAAGTATTACATGTCAGTTAAGGCTTAAAGCTTTATCTTATCTACAGAAGTAACTGCATGCCTGGGTCTTGCTAGACCTTGTTACTTCTAAGATAGAGAACAAGAGAAAGGTTTAATTTTTAAGCAGTGAGTTCCTATTATTTTTTTGGGGTCAGGCACATAATTACTTCAATCGACTGGCTCGTGGGATGTTAGCTCCAGATGTGAGTTCAGGATCATGCCCCATTGCTGGCCAAATGAGGCAAATTACGTGGGTTTTGTCATGTCTTTTGTCCTTTCTGTAAATTGGGGACGGTGGCCTTCCCTGCCTGGCAGAAGTGTTGTGAAAATGGGTTTCTTTAGGACTGGAAGATTGTCACCTATTGGGAGGAGGGTGGTTTAGGGAGGAGGGTGGTTTAGGGAGGAAGGAAGGACCTTAAGGACCAACAATGCCACCCGCTCGTGGTGGAATTGCCACTTAGTTCCTTTGTTGGACAACTTCCAGCTCTACGCTGCCTCCACGCTTTGTATGTGTAGATACAGCATCAGCAGAGATGTCAAGAACTGAGTCTTTTGATTGATAGACAGGCCGTCCAGCTCAGCACAGAGGGGCGGTGCAGAAGACACTGGTATTGCCTTTGTTTTACATAAAAAAAGGGTTGTGTTCCAGGTTATGCTGGTTTTCCTAATGCTTGAGAGCCCCGTCTCACCACAGAGAGCGCCAGTTTCTCTGGAAAGCCCCAAACACATTAATTTTAATTTGTTTAAAACATTTTTAATAATAATTTAATATTCCTGGAAACAGATGTTGCACAGCTATATTTCACCCCAGAGCAAAAGTTAGAGGCCAGGTTGTAAACACGTGAAAAACAAGGCTGAAACAACTTTAAGCTATGTTATAAAAGAGCCACCAAAGTTTGCTGTTACGTGCGCAGATATGTAATAGCAATTGACTGCACATGCCGTCTGTAGAGATACAGTGCAGTGTGTGTGTCTATCTGTATTCCTCCTCTGGAAAACTGCTTTAAAAAAGATCCATCCCAATCTCTTCCCCCCCCCCCCCCTTTTTTTTTTTTTTTTGTTTCTTTACTTGTCAGGTTACTTTTCAAGCTTCTGGCTCACGGGTTTATTTTGGCTTGTGTATATTTATGCTCATTGTATTCCGAACAAAAAATTTCAAAGTGCATGTTAAAGCATCCAGGTTTTCCTGGTTTCGAGTTGAATTTGAGATGAGAACAAGTGGTAGAATTTGGATCAGGTTCACATTCGGAGCATTGTCTGGAGATCTTCAAAGCCGTGTTTAGTTTGGCCCATGCCTAGATAGTAGTCTGTAATAACACTTGTTTTCAGCTTGTAACCGTCATTTGGCTCGTACTCTCTGAACTGCGAAGCAGCTCATTCAGAATTTGAGTCATGTTGTCTGAAAAGCTTTTACTTAATTATTTTTTTAATTAACAAGACACTTTCTAATTTCCTTCTTCTTCTGTTCTGTGTTTTACTTGGAGTTGTGGTTGTTCCATTTTTTTAAACCTGCAGTGCGTGCGCTCGTACAAACAGAGAAAGAGCACTATAGAGGGAAAAACTGGCAGTACTCACTGCTAGTCATAAAATGGGGATGGTTTGGGGTTTTGGGGTGTGGGGGTGAATTCTAGAGGCCCTTCTTGATGTCTCCTGATCCAGTCTGCTCCAGCACGGTCCAAGCTCACCGTCTCGAGGTTTTGGATGCCAGTTGAGGAGGTCCTCCTGTGGTTGTGGTGAGCTGTTCGGCATAAGACCATGTCCACCTGATAGAGACCAACGCAGGGTGTCAAGGCAACACCTGGACAGCTTTGAGTGCACGTACAAGGTTACTATTTCCTTGCGTTTATCAGTTGTAATGACCCGGGTCAGATGATTTATACCGTTTGCTTATCAGCTGACCTGAAATGCTCCAGCTGGTCACTGCTTGTCATGCAATGTTCCGTGTCCTCTCCACCTTGTCACTCATTTCAGCTTAATTCTACTTCACAAGTAGCCTTTAAGGAGATCACCACACGTGGCTCTAAATTGAGGTCTGCTTCCTATTTGTTAACTGATAAAGAGTTTTCCAGCTCAGAAATTCATGCCGCGTAATCATCTTAACTTATAACCGTAAATACATACTCTTGAGACAATGTATTCTTTGCATATTGATTAATGGACATGCTCTCTGTAGGTATTCCCTACTTCTTTGCGGTGATTAGAAAATATGTGATTGACATTAGCATGGAGATATCTGCTGCTTGCTGATGGGGATATATTTAAAAAACAAAAAACAAACAAACAAAAATCCCAACAAAACTCCAAACCCTTAAATTCATATACCAGACTTTAGTGAATTGCTGTATTGCAGAATGCTATGCATCCTGTGTAATTTTTTCTTGCGTATTTTTAATCATTTTGACTGTATCCCTTCAACTTTCAATCCTACGCCTATTAACTGTTACATCTCTTTAAAGCCAGCTCCTGAGGAAGTTTCTCCAAATGACAATCCCTTGCATAGTCCACCACCAGCAATGCCCATTTTATCCAGCACTTAGCAGGCAAGCACCAGTACCTTATGTGCTTTGAATGACTGGCTTGCACGCTATTTTATTATAAGAAAAACAAAAGCCTAACTTTGCAAAATGTCAACATCTGAATTGGTCACATGGGTGTTTTCTAGCTGTTAACGCTCCGTGGATTTGGTCTGACTTGCGTGCCGTGCCCCACTGACGAGAGCCGGCAGGATGCAACACTTGCCTCTAGAATCTGTGCAAGAAAATAGAATGGAGGAAAAATAATAAGAGTGAAAAGTGAAACCATTTTACTCTTTTCCCCCCACCTCCTTCCCAACATCAGCTTTTTCAGCCAAGTATAATGCTCGTGCTAGATCAGGCTTTAAAACCCCTCATTTAGCCATCATTTGTATTTCTGAAAACTATTATTTAACTATTATATGGAAAGCCGACAGGATTATAATTTGAAATAGAAATGCATGTTGGTTCCTTGGCTTTATAATGACATGTTTATCTGCACCTCTAATGCTCTCATTGCCCAAGTCTGCACTTTTGGTTAATACGTTTGCCATGGAACAATTGTTTTGCATCAAAATTGCCCTAAAACAACAGCATTATGTCGTCCATGTAATTTGTATTCTCTATACACCCCCCCCCACACACACACACCCCAAACGTTTTGCTTAAATCTGTTGTGTTCAGCATGAAATGTGCAGTAATGGTGGTGTACTCGGCGCATATTACGATGTAGCTTCAGCACCGTTAGGTCCTTACTGACACCAGTCTGTAGGTTAAGAACACTTCAATTGGTCTAATTTGCAACCTGATCAGAAACACTGACCTGGTTAGTCTTTAACAATGAATGTGTCTAATGATAACTTGTAGACACCCTTAGCGAAGGCAATGATGTGTGTACAAGGAGTCATTTCCAGCTACGCGGCGTTAGAAGGTCTCGGGCTGCCTTATCTTGGGTATCGCCTTGTCCTGCGTTTTTCTGCAGCGTGGTGCTTTGTCACTTCTAATGATACCTATCCGTCAAGCCGCATTGATTGAAATGAAGATAAATTGAATTGATACAAACAGGAGTTAGATGACTCATTGATATAATTAGGCTGTCGGAATATCTTAAGTGTAACTTAACACGTTTTACTAATGTTAATTATATGGTCTTTTATATGGGAAACTTCAGTTAATTTTGTTCTGCACAAAAGGAGAATACAGCCATTTATTAATTGTGAGATGGCTGTTGGCTTTATAGAAGCTGTTTTCTAGAGGAGAGGAGGTATGTTTACTGAATTTTCTTTAAGCTGTCAAAAGCCTGGAATTGATAACAACTTAAAAGAATCTAAACTGTTAATAGTTTACATTTATAATTCATCTAATGTGATAGTTTATAACGTGAGAACCAAATATGGAGCAGAGCGTAATAAAACAGGATATTTATTGCAAATGGAAACGTGCTGAATAATGAAACAATACTAATTGCAGTTTAAACACTTTTGATATGAGCTCTGTTTCTGAGAGGATGTTCCAAGCATAAGAGATGAGATATATTTCGTAATAAAGATGCTAAAACCATTCAAAATATTTTCAGAAATACAGATAGGCTGTACATCTATGCCTTTCTTTTTTTCCTTTTCCTTTCTTTCTTTTTTTTTTTTCTTCCCTCCCTGAAAATTCTGGGTTTTATCTTATGTCAGAATTGATCACAGGAGTCAGTTTAATTGGGAAATTCATTTAAAATAGTTTCTAATTGGCATCAGAGAGTTGAAAGTTCAGTACAAAGGTGAGATCTAAGCTTTCTAATTAGATTGAATGCAGTATGACTTAAAGAATAGTCTTGATAATTACAGAATTTAATGCAAAATAATATTTAAATGAAAAATGATGATTTTTTTTTTTTTACAATGAGAAGTCCTGCAATTCGCATTCAGTCTTTAATCTTACTTTTTAGAGCAGAGATAAATTGTTTTGCGCATCCGTGTATAAATTGAACGTTTGAACCTCACATAGTTTTATTAAAAACTGAGACTATTATCATTTATTTAAGCTTTCCTGGATGAAGCTGATAGGTCTGCAATTTGGATGCAAAACCTTGATTCCGGGCATTATGATTTTTCATTTTCTCTTGCATAGAATTATATTATGAACTCAAGTTTTCCCCCTCCCCTTTCATCCACACGTGTCGTCCCCCCCCCCCCCCCCAAGTTGTTTGATGCGGCTGAAATTGAAGGCTGAAGTAGAAGGGGCCACTTAAGTAGTGAAGGGTTTTTCTTTGTAAATAATAGATCAAGAGCACCGTAGCTGTATCTAATGGAGCCGTATGCAGCCTCCGTTTCAAGGACAGCGCGGGGTTTAAAAAAACATAACCATAGTTCATCCCCGTCGCTAACCTGTGGTCAGTTTGGCTGCTGCTGTTGGCCAGTCACATGTTTTAATTCCTCAGACACGGTGTTTTGGTTTTTTTTATAAACCTCTGATAATACCAACACATGAATAGCTGGGATGATCGCTGGGATTTCCGGACCGAAATGACAAGGGAAAATAAAATAGAAAAGGGGTATCTTGTAAAATCTATCTCTTCTTTTCAAGCCCAGGGGTTTACCTGAACACCAATAAACTTTCCTTAAAAACAGTGAAGTTAAGGGATGCTTTCAGAGAAGCTGAGCTAGCCGCTCTCCAGATTTCCTTTCCTTCTTATGTTTTAATCTGATAAACATATTTCAAAATCCGCGCCTGATTGCTTCTTTGAGTTACACTTGAACTTACTTAAAGGCTGGGGGAAGAATCTTATTCCGGGCATGCAGTAGAGTATTTCAGGTTTCAGGAGAAATAATTCAGCATTCCTCGGTATTTTGGAGAAAATCTTTTACGCTTAACAGATGTTCCCCTTTTCTTTCATTTTAGTCAAATTTCCTTCGCTTTTTTCTTCCAACTGGATGCAGTTTCCACATCAAAATAAGTAACAGGGTATTATTGGCAAAACCAAGACAATTCTTGTCAGAAAGGTAGATATTTAGAAAAAGGCAAACCCGGGTTCCCTGCCTGCGGTCCAGCAGGCTTGTGTGAATGCAGTCAGGGACTCTGAAGTCCTTTCTCAGGCAAAACTCCCCTTTGCAATTGATTACCGGGATCGGGCCCTAACTGAAAAGTCAAATTCCTAGAAATTTCAAATGCAAAACAGAATATAAAAAAAAAAAAAGCTGTTGCAAGACAAATTCATTCTGTTTTACACTCCCTTCTGTGCTTACAGCAGTCTGTAGCAGTGTCTGTTCCTTGAATGACACTGGTATATTTGCTCGTAAAATAATTCATCTTTCTTGTGTCACTCAATTCTTTGCTTTATGAAATATTGTAAAATCAAAAGAAGCAGTTTCTCTGGTGATTTCTTGCAGAGTCTGCATTCGAAACCAAACACAAATATTCACTGAGATTTTTTTACATAATTATCTTCTGAACATTTATAGTTTGCCTAGAAATCTTTTTATATTTTACTTACTATCGTTGTTAAATACACACTGATTCATTGTGTGTTGCAATCTGCTTTGCTTGTATTTTAAACAATTGTAAATGCTTTCTGACTGATAATTTGTTCGCTTAAACCAAAAATCTCCTGAGCACAGGTTACAGTCATCTGCGGTAAATTATAGGCGATAAAACGTAAGCTGTGCTTTGCCTTCATTCTCATCAGCGTTGACAAGGGCTGTGGCAAACAGTAAAATGTCCTAAATGAAATTTTGGAAAGGGGAAAAAAAAAAAAAAAAGGCCACCAGATTTACCATCAGGCGTGAGTCTCGCAATTATTATTTTTTTTTTTTTTCTCTTCTGCTGGAAAATAATTTTGCAAGTTTTTCAAGCACCAGCCAGCCGTCTCCGTTTCATGTTCCGCATCCCCCCAAGAGCGGCCGCGCCGAGAGGCTCGTTCTGCGCCGGGTTCGTTTCTATGCGCGGGCAGGAAAACGCTACGCGGGAGACGGAGGCACCTCACCAAACCTCCCAGGGGTTCTCCTCCTGCTTTCCCTTCCCTCCGTCTTCTCTAGTTTGTTTCCATCTAGCAACAAAAAATTACAGAAACCCCTTCAACATAACCTTTTTTTTGCCTTCCCCCTTTCACCTTCCGCCTGCTTCCCAGAGAGATCAGATGTGGAAAAGCCGAAATCCCGGAATATGACGAGCCCATTAAATTAGATGATTCCTACGATTTGTTTCCTTGGTAGTTCTCAGCCTTCCTTTTTGTACTTTCTTAGCCAGTGCCGGGGAAAAAAAAAAAGGTGGCTTGACAGCTAATAGATACCCCTGCCATCAATTGCCGAGACATTTTGTCTTTTGTGACATTGAGGAAAAGACAAGGAAGGGAATGGAAGCAACTAAAAAATGTCAAAAGATCAAAAAATCAATGGGCTGAAGGAATGCGATCTGTTTATCGGGGTGTAGCTGCTCTTTCTGTTTGCATTAAGTCCGAGTGAGTGTCTTTGGTCGCCACTAAACTTGCTTTTATTCACTCCCTAGGAGATGTAATACAAGCATGAAACGATGGCTCACAAAGCGGGCGCAGCGGCGAAGTAAATAAATAAATAAATAAAGCAAGCCGGGGCTTCTTTAAAGACCACAAAAACAGGTTTATTGCCTTACTTTTTTTTTTTCTTTTTTTTTTTTTTTTGCCTTGTATGAAACACGCTTACCTTTCTCCAGAAACTTGTTGCTGAGCGCAGCAAATGGACCATGTTGTGTCGACACGGGTGTCTTGTTTCTGTGTTACCGGGAGGTTATTTTTATGTATTTATTTTTGAAAATGTCAATAAAATGAAAAGAGGGCGAGAGTTCAGCGAGCGGAAGTTCTGGCAGCTGATTGAATGCATGTGCTTGGCGCTTGACAGTTAGCGTCAAGTCTTTGGTTGGACTTTCCCTTTGCTTTCCCGGGCAGGGAGTTGGGTTTGTTTTCTCTGAAACATGAAAAGAGTTGGGCAAATGCAAATGTGAGGCAGCTCCGGCGTGCGCCAGTAATGTAGTGCTTGCTGGGGTTTTAAAGTCGCTGGATATTGCATAGCTCATAAATTCTTCACAAGCATGGATAGGGGGGGGGAAAAGATGTGTGTGCGTGTATCGGGAGAGCGCGCGCGTGTGTGTGTGTGTGTAAGTGCTGTGCCAGCCTATGAGAACCAATGGAGCAGACAAGGCGACGCTACTATCTGTTGGACAAATTTTTTCTCGCCCCTTGTAGTTGTTATGTGATAGGAAGTATGGCGAGGGCTGCATATTTTATAAACTTTCTATTAAAGTTGTGGCATGTTATCATAAAACTGAATTGCGATACTTTGTATTACACTCTGGGATTGAGAGATAGACATAGGATTAAAAAAACAATTTCTAGGCATTTCTAGATGATAAATTTAATTTTCTTTGCTATTTGGAGGTCTTCTTTGAAAATGCAATTGTAATGAACGCATTCAGAACTGGAGAATAGATTTACCCTTGGCTTCAAATAGTTGACGTTATCAGGCTCTGTCATTCGTTCCTTCCTATTTTCGGGCTGCTAATTGATGTTTTTGATGTCAGCAAGAAAATTGAAGAAAATGTCATGTGTGAACCAGTGCGGAAGTTAATAAGATTGACTTCGTTGACAGAATTTACAATGAGCGCAGAGACCGCATAATGGGACCGCTGCGAATTCGTGTGCTCTCTTTGGAGTCAAAATTGACACCTCACGCTAGGCCAGCGGTCGATAGGAAAGATGCAACATTTGGGAAGGTTCCTAATCTCAGGTTTTTTCCTCTTCCTTTTTTTTTTTTTCCTCCTTCTTCTTCTCTCTCTCTTTTTTTTTTTTTTTTTTTTTTTTTTGCCCTCCTCTTTTACCTTTTGGTCTACGGAGCTTATTTAGTTGCACAAGCAGCTGTTTATCCAGAGGGCTACCGCTTTGGACCAAGCCAGAGCCTTAGTTCAGTCTCTCAGCGCTCCTCAACAATGCTCATTTTTTATGCTGTTTTGAGTCTGAAAGCAAAAGAGTCTTGAAAAGGTTAGATTACGATGTGTCTTAAGGAAAGCTATACTAATATTGGACAGGGTCATTGCACATGCTTGGGCTATGTGCAGTAAAGCTGAAACGTAAATCCCCTCCATATAAAGGAAGGAAGCTGTGGGACACCTACCTGAGGTTTAAGCATAACAGAAGACTACAGCTAAGCATTACTCTTCCTCTGGGCTCCAGTGTGTGTGCGTCTATGTGAGCATGTACGCCTGCATGTGCAACCTCCAAAACTTCGGACTTTCGCCGAGGTGGTTTTTCCCCCCTTTCTTGGTTTGTTTTTTTTCTTTTTTTTTTTTTCTTGGATAAAACGGGAATTCAAACTTTTTTCAAAGTAGCAAAAGGCTTCACTGTAATAGTTTAATTTTCCAGTAATGTGACAAAGTTTATTGGATTTGTGTGTATAATTATGGAATGGATTAGCCGAGTTTGGTTCAGTGCATCTGATTATTTTCTGGCCTTTAGGGAAATGCGCTAAAACCCTAATATGTCCACTACCCCCAAGCGGTCTCTTTTTGAAGGCGCCGCACAAAATGTGGTCTCTACTAGCGTTCAGCCTCCAAGGATCTTCAGTGAGAGACATTATTCTTGGAATATCCAATTAATTCCACGGGCAGTGATCAGTTAGCGCTTCTTCTTCCTTTCTCGCCATTTGAAATGCTAACACAATGAATATTTTCTCATTGGTCTGCGTCCCTCGGCTAAGCTGTTGCCGCGGGCTGAGAATTTCATCGACTGATGAGACCAGAGGCTGCGCCGATAAAAGGTTACAGTACGTGATTTGCATGCCAAGTGGGGTTTGGTTTCATGAACTTAAAAGTTCTTTAACTTTTATTTGACTTTTTTTTCTTTTGTACATAGATGAGGGTTGTTGGAAAATTTTTTTTTCCCAAATTTTCTGGTTTGTTTCCCAAAAAAATCACTTAAATTAGCAGTTAGTGTACATTACAGTTTTGGTTTGGACCCTCTTAAGCAAACAGGTATGAAACGTGAAATCTTTCGTACAACTGAAACAAAACTAAGCCTCTGCTCCAATCAACGAAAACTTAGGTGTAAAAAAAGGCTTAAAAATTGTAGGAGGTTTCCAAACAGATCTGACCAAGTCCAACGTTTCCGTTTTCTCTTGTAGTGCAGTGTCGGAACGTATCTTTAGCTAGGCTTTAATTCCTTCGGCAGTTGCAGTACGTTCTGTGAGGCATAACAGAATGAAAGTAATATATTTGGCTTTTGTATGTATTAAAAGAGGGAAATCTCCGTGTCTTTTGAGCGATGGGAGTCGGAGCCATGGGTTAAAACGACACTAGCACATTCCTGGAGAGTGATTAAGACAGACTGTTTGGCGCTGTTATTCAATGGTAAGTTGGTGGAAGTTCTTGAAGTATTAATTATGTTCCATCAAGCACGAGCAAATACTCCAAGAGCAAAACAAGGAAGCTGTTATCTTTGTCTTCAGCACAGCATTTTGCACAATTGCCTGTGCGATTCAATCTGAAATGTTGTCCATGGCAGCTAAGATGGGGTTCCAGGACTGAACGGTGCCGTGATCCTGGGATAAATGAGCCGATCCTAAAAGTTAGAGTTAAACTAAATTGAAACAAAGCAACTACCGCGCGTCAAATGCAGGCTTTTATGATTCGGTGAGGGTGACGGAAGGTGGTGCTGAAATAAAACCACGCACAGAAGGTCTGCGCTCTGTGTTGTTCTCGACTTGCAGAATGCCTTAGATGTACGTTGTAAGCCGTTGACAAACTTTGTTGGTTTAGAGATGTGACGGATGTATTTTCTGATCTGAGAAGTATTTGGGGGATAGAGATAATTTTTTTTTTTCATCCTCTTTTCCCTCTCCCCCCCCCCCCCCCCCCCAAAAAAAAAAAAAAGAGCATCAGCCTTCTGCGTGACTCTAATCTTAGAGGCTGGATAATACGGTTGGAGATTTGACATATTCCTACTGAATAAAAATCAGGAGACCCTTACCAAAATTGTTAGCACAAGGGACTGGCAGAACTAGGTACGGAGCGGGGTGGGTTGGTGTTTTTTTTTCTCTCCCCTTCCTTTCCCTAGCTGTCTAGGAGGAGTAAAGCAGGTGGCTCCCCGTGGCTGACTTTTCATGACAACATGCCATTAGAAATTGCGGTCCTGTTGATCAATCCACTCGACATGACAGCTTTGCCGCAAGGCCTGGCTCTTTGAGCACCAGCGCTCTGGCTTTTCCCTCCTTTTTTCCTGCACTAATTGGTGAAAGTTTTTACTGTGCTTGTGGCATAGGAAATTCTTTTGAACATTGTCACAATCAAGTGTTGACTTCTTTAGAATTGCAAGTAGGTTAAGTGAGTATCAACATTAAAAAAAATAAAAAAATCCACAAAAGGTATAACTATCGAAATTGTATTAAAGTAAAATTGGGAAAACACGCTGATTGAATTATCAAAAAAAAAAAAAAATTGATGCGGAGGAGTCAATTAAAGTAACGTTCCTTTTCAACTTTACGTAGTCAAAGATGCTACCATGTTTGTGACTCAAAAAGTAGAAAGGAAGAGGCAAATTTAGAGTTCTTATTTTCTTTTTTGCTTAGTCGGAAGCACAGAACCGAGCCACGTCTTTCAGCTTAAGTATACACAAAAAATTTAATAGACAGTGGATTTTTCAGGTGTTTTAAGATGCTTTAAGCCATTATGTATCAAATAAGATACCTTGGCAAATTCTGTTTCTTAAAAAACAGAAAAGAAAAAAAACAAAACGTAAGTGCAGTCTTCGGGAGGAGGAGGAGGCGGATAGCTGTGTGTTCGCACATAGCATGGGTGAGCTAATTGAGCATTTGTGTGATTCTTCCATCAGAAATGCAGTCGGGAAACTTCTGTAACAGGTTTTGTGAGAAACTCCCTCGGCTGAAAATGGGATTATTGATGTTTGCAGATAAAAAGTTTATTAAAACATTGAATACTTGTTGACAAATTTAGGGAAAGATTCAAAAAATTTATATAAAATATTGTTATTAATGAGGAAAACAACAGATTTCTATTACAGGAAAATATTCTCATCTAGTGCATTTGCTTAAAATGTACCTTTTAATTATTGGAGATAGAATTTTTGTTCTTAGTTTTGCAGGTTGCTGTCTGTTCATCCCTAAACATGAAATCTCTTTATTTTTACCATCCATAAATCTAGGAAAAACTTATTGTTAGCTGATGCAATTTCAGAGATGCAGGCGTTTTTAA